>NC_143044.1:58000000-58155000 GCF_057628025.1 Oncorhynchus mykiss | reverse complement strand
TCATGGAAGTTCGTCTACAGACAATAGCAGAGCCTAATGACATCCATCTGCTTTAGTGATTCCACGGGACGAGTCGACTCCCTCCTCTGTGAAACCCACACCCCAGACCCATTCACACACATCACAATGAAAATGTGAAGCTTTTTTTTAAAATCCGCTTGTTTCAACTTCCACTACGATATCCTCTTTTTATTTTTTGCTTCTCTTGTCTCTGTCTCTCTCTCTATCCAGCTCCCTCCCTCCCTCTCTCCTTCTCTCTATCTAGCTCCCTCCCTCCCTCTCTCAATCTAGCTCCCTCCCTCCCTCCCTCTCTCCCTCTCTCTATCTAGCTCCCTCCCTCCTCCCTCCTCTCTCTCTCTCTCTCTCTCTCTATCTAGCTCCCTCCCTCTCTCCCTATCTCTATCTAGCTCCCTCCCTCTCTCCCTCTCTCTATCTAGCTCCCTCCCTCCCTCTCTCTATCTAGCTCCCTCCCTCTCTCCCTCTCTCTATCCAGCTCCCTCCCTCTCTCCCTCCTCCCTCTCTCTATCTAGCTCCCTCCCTCCCTCCCTCCTCCCTCTCTCTATCTAGCTCCCTCCCTCCCCTCTCTCTCTCTCTATCTAGCTCCCTCCCTCCCCCCTCTCTCTCTCTCTCTCTATCTAGCTCCCTCCCTCCCCCTCTCTCTCTCTCTATCTATCTCCCTCTCTCCCTCCCTCCTCCCTCTATCTAGCTCCCTCCCTCCCCCCAACTCTCTCTCTATCTAGCTCCCTCCCCCCTCTCTCTCTCTCTCTCTATCTAGCCCCCCCCACTCTCTCTCTATCTAGCTCCCTCCCTCCCTCCCCCCCTCTCTCTCTCCCTCTCTCTATCTCGCCCCCCCCCCCACTCTCTCTCTATCTAGCTCCCTCTCTCTATCTAGCTCCCTCTCTCTATCTAGCCCCCTCTCTCTCTCTCTCTCTGTCATGGGATTCCATCCACTCTCCGCCCCTCTCCCCCCTCCCCCCTCCCCCTTCCTTCTCTGTCCAATGTTCCTATTGGACTTCTGTTACACTCACATTGTTGGGTGAGATTGAAGCACAAAGTGCAGAGACACTGGATCCCTTTTTAACTGTGTTTTAGTCACAATACAAAGTCAAGCAATTGTATGGGAAGAGCAGCTAGCGCTCATTATGTCAGAGACGCCCTGTTTTAAAGTGCTCGCCTGACTTTGAAGCCCCGAAGAATACACAATATCACCGGGCACGACAAGTGAAGAAGACCTTGTGTTTCCTCTGCCTTCCCAGGGAGCATTGCAGGCAAGGGAGAGGGCACAGGGAGGGGAACGGCTAGGCTACACGTTTCCACTGAGAGGGTACAGGGAGGGGAACGGCTAGGCTACACGTTTCCTCTGAGAGGGCACAGGGAGGGGAACGGCTAGGCTACACGTTTCCTCTGCCTTCCCAGGGAGCATTGCAGGCAAGGGAGAGGGTACCGGGAGGGGAACGGCTAGGCTACACGTTTCCTCTGAGAGGGTACAGGGAGGGGAACGGCTAGGCTACACGTTTCCTCTGAGAGGGTACAGGGAAGGGAACGGCTAGGCTACACGTTTCGTCTGAGAGGGTACAGGGAGGGGAACGGCTAGGCTACACGTTTCCTCTGAGAGGGTACAGGGAGGGGAACGGATAGGCTACACGTTTCCTCTGAGAGGGTACAGGGAGGGGAACGGCTAGGCTACACGTTTCCTCTGAGAGGGTACAGGGAGGGGAACGGCTAGGCTACACGTTTCCTCTGAGAGGGTACAGGGAGGGGAACGGCTAGGCTACACGTTTCCTCTGAGAGGGTACAGGGAGGGGAACGGCTAGGCTACACGTTTCCTCTGAGAGGGTACAGGGAGGGGAACGGCTAGGTTACACGTTTCCTCTGAGAGGGTACAGGGAGGGGAACGGTTAGGCTACACGGTTCCACTGCTTCACACCATAACAAACCGGCTCGCTGTGAGACTTACAGAGCACTGGCTAGAGGTTATGTGAGACTTACAGAGCACTGGCTCGAGGTTATGTGAGACTTACAGAGCACTGGCTCGAGGTTATGTGAGACTTACAGAGCACTGGCTCGAGGTTATGTGAGACTTACAGAGCACTGGCTCGAGGTTATGTGAGACTTACAGAGCACTGGCTAGAGGTTATGTGAGACTTACAGAGCACTGGCTCGAGGTTATGTGAGACTTACAGAGCACTGGCTCGAGGTTATGTGAGACTTACAGAGCACTGGCTAGAGGTTATGTGAGACTTACAGAGCACTGGCTAGAGGTTATGTGAGACTTACAGAGCACTGGCTCGAGGTTATGTGAGACTTACAGAGCACTGGCTAGAGGTTATGTGAGACTTACAGAGCACTGGCTCGAGGTTATGTGAGACTTACAGAGCACTGGCTCGAGGTTATGTGAGACTTACAGAGCACTGGCTCGAGGTTATGTGAGACTTACAGAGCACTGGCTAGAGGTTATGTGAGACTTACAGAGCACTGGCTCGAGGTTATGTGAGACTTACAGAGCACTGGCTAGAGGTTATGTGAGACTTACAGAGCACTGGCTAGAGGTTATGTGAGACTTACAGAGCACTGGCTAGAGGTTATGTGAGACTTACAGAGCACTGGCTCGAGGTTATGTGAGACTTACAGAGCACTGGCTAGAGGTTATGTGAGACTTACAGAGCACTGGCTCGAGGTTATGTGAGACTTACAGAGCACTGGCTCGAGGTTATGTGAGACTTACAGAGCACTGGCTCGAGGTTATGTGAGACTTACAGAGCACTGGCTCGAGGTTATGTGAGACTTACAGAGCACTGGCTCGAGGTTATGTGAGACTTACAGAGCACTGGCTAGAGGTTATGTGAGACTTACAGAGCACTGGCTCGAGGTTATGTGAGACTTACAGAGCACTGGCTCGAGGTTATGTGAGACTTACAGAGCACTGGCTCGAGGTTATGTGAGACTTACAGAGCACTGGCTAGAGGTTATGTGAGACTTACAGAGCACTGGCTCGAGGTTATGTGAGACTTACAGAGCACTGGCTCGAGGTTATGTGAGACTTACAGAGCACTGGCTAGAGGTTATGTGAGACTTACAGAGCACTGGCTCGAGGTTATGTGAGACTTACAGAGCACTGGCTCGAGGTTATGTGAGACTTACAGAGCACTGGCTCGAGGTTATGTGAGACTTACAGAGCACTGGCTCGAGGTTATGTGAGACTTACAGAGCACTGGCTAGAGGTTATGTGAGACTTACGGAGCACTGGCTAGAGGTTATGTGAGACTTACAGAGCACTGGCTCGAGGTTATGTGAGACTTACAGAGCACTGGCTCGAGGTTATGTGAGACTTACAGAGCACTGGCTAGAGGTTATGTGAGACTTACAGAGCACTGGCTCGAGGTTATGTGAGACTTACAGAGCACTGGCTCGAGGTTATGTGAGACTTACAGAGCACTGGCTCGAGGTTATGTGAGACTTACAGAGCACTGGCTCGAGGTTATGTGAGACTTACAGAGCACTGGCTCGAGGTTATGTGAGACTTACAGAGCACTGGCTCGAGGTTATGTGAGACTTACAGAGCACTGGCTCGAGGTTATGTGAGACTTACAGAGCACTGGCTAGAGGTTATGTGAGACTTACAGAGCACTGGCTAGAGGTTATGTGAGACTTACAGAGCACTGGCTCGAGGTTATGTGAGACTTACAGAGCACTGGCTCGAGGTTATGTGAGACTTACAGAGCACTGGCTAGAGGTTATGTGAGACTTACAGAGCACTGGCTCGAGGTTATGTGAGACTTACAGAGCACTGGCTCGAGGTTATGTGAGACACAGCGTTTTCTTCTCTCTCTCTTTTTTTTTTTACCTATGATTGAATTACGTCTCAGATCTCATCTGTTGTGGCGCAGTTCTATGGACTATTTGGACTGTCAGTCTGCAACGTCTTCCCTTCTCTCTCAGTCAGCGCCACAAAATTCACCATAGTTAAACAATACTAATAAAATACTAATACAATACTAATACAATACTAATAAAATACTAATAAAACATTAATAAAATACTAATAAAACAATAATAAAATACCAATAAAATACGAATAAAATACAAATAAAACAATAATAAAATACTAATAAAACAATAATAAAATACTAATAAAACAATAATAAATACTAATACGTTACTAATAAAATAATAATAATAAAATACAAATAAAATTAAGCAACAACATTGCAGAGTGATAACAGTGCTAAGCACAGAACTAGTCAAATCTAACTTGTTAACAGGTTATTACTAATACTGGACAGATGACATTACACACACACACACACACACACACACACACACACACCCTCATGGACATATCACATCACACACACACACACACACACACACCCTCATGGACATATCACATCACACACGCTGTCATTCCACTGTCAAATAATGAAGTCCATTTCTCAACCAATAGGAGGTGATATAGAAACACGTGGAAACACGTGTATAGATGTGTACAACTGAAGGAGGTCTGAAAAGCATCATTTTACCTCTACCTATTACCACAAAACCAATAGGAGGTGATATAGAAACACGTGTATAGATGTGTACAACTGAAGGAGGTCTGAAAAGCATCATTTTACCTCTACCTATTACCACAAAACCAATAGGAGGTGATATAGAAACACGTGTATAGATGTGTACAACTGAAGTAGGTCTGAAAAGCATCATTTTACCTCTACCTATTACCACAAAACCAATAGGAGGTGATATAGAAACACGTGTATAGATGTGTACAACTGAAGGAGGTCTGAAAAGCATCATTTTACCTCTACCTATTACCACAAAACCAATAGGAGGTGATATAGAAACACGTGTATAGATGTGTACAACTGAAGTAGGTCTGAAAAGCATCATTTTACCTCTACCTATTACCACAAAACCAATAGGAGGTGATATAGAAACACGCGTATAAATGTGTACAACTGAAGGAGGTCTGAAAAGCATCATTTTACCTCTACCTATTACCACAAAACAACATTCTGTTAATAAAAATGATATATGTTTCTAAGTAACAACAAAATAACCTAAATACAATATAGAGTCATAATACACACGTTCATAAATACATATACAGTCATAATACAATAGTGTGTAATGGCGGTAAATGAACGCATAAATACCCAGAATGCAATCATACACGTGATTGTGAATACATGTAAACATGCATACATTCTGCCAGAGCTGCTCCAGTCCAGAATGTGAGTCTCGTCTGTGAGCTCTGTGTTCCACTGGTTGACACATAGACTCTGTCGCTGAGTGACTGAGTGAAAGGCAGCAACTGGCCGTCCATATTTGATTACTAATAAAGAGAGATGTTCCCTGTGTCAGATACCAAATACTCTCCGCTAAGCAAACAGATATTCTAACAACTCAAACATTGGCATTGCTATCCACTGGTGGCCCATATTTCACCCGGGGTTTTAACTCGTCGTCTTTCCCTCTCCTGGTTTCTCCATATTTCACCCGGGGTTTTAACTCATCGTCTTTCCCTCTCCTGGACAGTGGGCCGCATTTAGGAAGGCAGCCAAGCACTCAGATTCACATAGAAATACAGTATAGTGGAATAAATGACAGAGTACTGAATAAAAAACACTTGTTCGTAAATTAGGAGGCGGCCACTCAATGATACAAGTCTGAAGGTAAAGCCAAGCGCACTCCAAGCGTTAACAACGGACTCCCGCAGAAAAGCAGGGCAGAGCACAGAGAGAGGAAAGGCCGAGGAAACTGTTTCCCCTGACAACTCGCTAGCAATTACCCAATCCCCCACAGAGACCTCCGGGTTTCCAAGTCAACCCACCTGTGCAACAACGCAGGAGAACAACAAACACAGAGACAGTACAATGCTGCGAGACAGAGAGACAGAAGTTGGGCACCACAGAATCCCCAAGAATGACTACAACAACAGTCCCAGAATGACTACAACAACCATGACCATCGCACTCCGCACATACACACAGCACATACACACAGCACATACACACAACACATACACTCCGCACATACACACAGCACATACACACAGCACATACACACAACACATACACTCCGCACATACACACAGCACATACACTCCGCACATACACACAGCACATACACACAGCACATACACACAGAACATACACACAGCACATACACACAGCACATACACACAGCACATACACACAGCACATACACACAGCACATACACACGGCACATACACACAGCACATACACACAGCACATACACTCCGCACATACACACAGCACATACACACAGCACATACACACAGCACATACACACAGCACACGCCACACGACTAAACCAGAGTAGAGAAAAGATCTGTACCGAACAGCGGGTCTGTTTCTTACCTGTCGATGATAACGGGGTCTGAAGGAGTCTCGTTCCTGTTGCCACAACTCTTCTTATCACAACACCGACTACAGAGAGGAGGAAATGAAGATGTGATCCAGTCAGGTTCACACAGGCAGACCAATTCTAATCTTTTGACCCCTTTTTTTTTTATAGGCAAAAGATCCAGATTGGTTAAAAAAGAAATATATCAGATTTGGGCTGCGTGTGTGAACTGCAGCTTAAAGAGATTCACACAGTGTGGATCTTTGCATGTTTAATTGTTACTTTCTAACATTTTATTTTAATTCTTTAATTCTATATTTATCTAAGCGTGACAGTGTTTAGATAATGATTGTTGCTGAGCTGTGCCTGTATGCCTGGCGCTAGCGGTCTGTCTGTCTGTTGATTGGTAGGGAACCTAGTCAGTCTCGCCACGCCGGGCAAACGGGTAAACATCTCCTCCATCTGTGTCCCAAATGGCACCCTATTCCCATAGACCTCTGGTCAAATGTAGTGCACTACGTAGGGAATAGGGTGCCCATTTGGGACGTAGCCCTTAGCATTGCCGAGCACGGCTGTTGCACGTTTGCTAGTCTCAGGGAGACAACATGTTTGTGGTGTTGTGTCTCTAGCACTGAACTGAGAACAGAAGACGCCAGGAGGCTGGGGAATCGTCTTTCCACAGCTTCAGCTTTTTTTTTGTTTCCCTCTAATTGTCAAGCTGTTAATTCTGGAGAGGATGCAGACGGCCATCTTCAAAACCAGCCTTTCTGTGATAGGCCAGAGATTCATTAGAACGCTCAGAAGCCGTGCAGCCCCTGCATCAATCGTTCACTGAAGTAGCATTGTCTCGGTTTAGCCGCTGGTGCTGGTTATGGTGCTGGGGTCTAGCCATAGCTACCGATGGGGATAGGACCGGACCCAAAGCATTGTCTCGGTTTAGCCGGTGGTGCTGGTTATGGTGCTGGGGTCTAGCCATAGCTACCGATGGAGATAGGACCGGACCCAAAGCATTGTCTCGGTTTAGCCGCTGGTGCCGGTTATGGTGCTGGGGTCTAGCCATAGCTACCGATGGGGATAGGACCGGACCCAAAGCATTGTCTCGGTTTAGCTGCTGGTGCTGGTTATGGTGCTGGGGTCTAGCCATAGCTACCGATGGAGATAGGACCGGACCCAAAGCATTGTCTCGGTTTAGCTGCTGGTGCTGGTTATGGTGCTGGGGTCTAGCCATAGCTACCGATGGAGATAGGACCGGATCCAATACTGTGTGGTACAGTTTTATTCATGTTGAAATTATACCAAAAAAATGTTTTTATTTTATTTTTTAAAGCCTAGTTGTGTGATGGTTACATGTCCAGACGAGCTCAGTGAACACCATATGGTGTGAGGAGAGTGTGAAGCTCTTTAAAGCTGCTACTGAAAGTTTAAGTGAATAAACTACGTCTAACAGTCCTCCACTTCTAGAGCTCCAACCCGCATCTGTGTTTTCAACGGAAACGGCCTTTAATATACAAGCAGTGTGTGTACACACACATACACACACACACACACACCTCTGATACATTCATTGATATGCAAACCGTTATCTAAAGGGAAAACATAGCTTTTTTTTGTACGTTATGGCGTGGTGATGAGGTGTAGTTCGACCCTCTTGGAGCCGGATGACGCCTGCTGTGTGGGCTACTGTGTGGGTCAGCTCGTGACAAACAGGGATTCAACCCAACTTCATAAGAGCAGTGACTTTATCTAATGCGGGGGGGGGGGGGGCAAGATTATCAAAGCTCCATTTCTGTTTTTTTTTATTCCGGGAGTCAAACGGAACGCCCGTTGACAGAACACAGGAATGTGCCGTCATCTGTTCTCTGTGTTGTGTCTGTTGTCAGTTGACCAATCAAACCCCAGCTATAGTAGGCCAAATCGATACAGGGATTCTGGCCTGTAATTCCTAACGGTCATTGGATGCAACCTCCCTAGTTATAATATTATATTTCGCATGATATTATGTCTGAGAATAGGCAGCCTATGTAAAATTGGCTATGAGTCTGCCGATATGCACCGAGGTGTTTTCATTGCAACAAGAGATTGAGGTTGATGCGTTAATACATCTACTAAGGAGTATCCTCAAAACCCCCCAACTCAGCATTTTAATAACAAAGCAAAGAAATATATAACAAATATATTTTTTTTTAAAACAAGCATATATTTAAAGGACGTTGAAATGTAGCTAATCACCGTGACAAGCTCTTTACCTGCACATGATTTCGTGTGTGAGAAGCACTCGGCACATCTCTGGGTTTTTGTCTTGACCTTCATAGATAATAGCCTTGGAATCAAAGAGAGAAATACATCAGAAGCAGACGTTTAAAATATCGAACTGGATAACACGTTGCACATTTGCCGATCTCTGTGGGCTATAGGATATAAACCTTAACCTACACCACAATAACATTCAATTCATACATGGATCATTTCATTATATAATTGATTATTAATTCATAAAGTATATAGGCCTACTAATATTGACATATAGGTCTACATACAGCAATTGTATAGTTTACGTTTTATAGGTTAAATTGTAAATTCAAAAGATAAATTCATTTCTCGTAGATAATTTCCAAACAATTAATTTCTTTACAAAATATAAATGTATATATATTGTCATGTAAATAAATAGCCTAAATTATTTGCTAGACCACAACAACAACAAAAATGTCAAATAGGTTAATATGTGTATATGTTGTTTATATATTTTTTATTCATTTATCCCAGGATAATACCAATAATATGGTTCTGCTGCAGATGGGCGATGTAAATAATACCCATTTCCGTATACATCAGCGCCATTCTAATCTACAGATATTTCGGGGGGAAAGAGCTAATGGGCAATCTGTTGTTTATTTTGAGCCGCTAACAATGATTTTTCTCGGATACAAAAAAAAGCGGTGTCGGGGGGGTTCGGTTGAGTAATTTTTGAGCATTGGCTTTAACAGATGGCGTGGAGCTGTAGGTGCGCTCGGCCTCAGTTCTTTTTTGCTCTCTGTCTGTCTCTCTCCCTCCCCTCGTTCTGCCCCGGGTCTGTGATTGCACGGCTACAGCCCGACAACAGCAGCCTGCCTATCCCGCGCGCACCGCCGTTACATCTTGGATGAATGTAAAACCAAAGAAGCGGGGCTTTTAATCAAAGATAAACTCTTTATAATTAGCAATTAAGTAAAACGCATGACACACTATAGGGCCTTATCACAATTGATTTAACAATGAACAACAACGCTGCTATAGCAAGAGGGGACATAAGCGGGTGAATAAAAAACACATCACTACGTAAGATATTTCACAGCTAAATGAGATAGGGATTTTAATATTGTTTTTTGGTGCTTCTGGTAGTAGTTGAAAACACATCGGAACCAGCTCTGTTCCATTGGAGGTGAGAGGGGTACCACGTAGCCTAGCTACAACATCTATATGTGAGGGATTTTGGGGAGTATTGCAGTTATCATCATGTGATTTATTTCCCGTGTCTCGGCTGAAGAAACAGAAATCCATAAACTGCCGGTTCAGCGTCATTGACTCTCTGATCATAGACAGACCTATATAGGCTACAGTCAACGAGGAGCGGGGCGAATCTAACGTGTAGCCTATATTTCCTATATAATAATAAGAGGTGACAAATTATGAAATAAAAAAAACTGGTCATAATAATGCTGTTTAACCCTAGACACTGAAGCTATAGGCTATTCAGTGAACTTGGCGGAGGGCACTTAACAATAAGCCCATAGTAGCCGAGAAGTGATTTCCGAAAACATTCAAGGTTGAGGAAACGCGCCACATTGTCCACTCAAGTGGCCTCTCATACTAAAAAGGGGCTCTTGTTATTGAACCGAGACTTTCTTTTTTTTTTAGCAATAATAGTCTCGTCTGTTTGTCACAATAAATAATTATTTGAACATTTCTGAACTGATGGACTGTCAACGCACAATTATACTACATAGCAGATAAGACCTATGTTTGTTGATGGCTACGACATCCCATCTATTAGCACATAAGACAAATTAGTGGTTAATTGACTAAAAATGCGCTCACGAGCCAATACACAAAGCACGGTAGTAGACCTACAAAACCAATTCATTTCAGGAACCGTAATATCAGCTAAATATTTTATAGCATTCTCCCCCCCAAACAAATATATAATATCTCATGTCAAAGTATAATCGCGATTTTAAAAAGAGAAATTAAATAGACCCCATTAAACACTTTTGCTGCGAATTAAATAAACATTAAGGGGAATCGTGCACGGGTATACGGGAGACCCCTGGAGCTCACAACCCGAATTAAAGAGAGGCCACTAAAGGTTATTATTGTAATTAACTATATACCGGATATCTACAACTGTCCATCTCTATAGCCGAGTCACAAAAGTTGTATAAAATAAAAAATAATAACAACAATTACAATCGCTCCAACCCGAGAGCGAGCTGATTTATAGTGAAATATAAACGATTAAAAAAAAAACACAACCACACATGGCCTAATAACTTACAGGCTCATAATTGAAGCATATATCTTCTGTAATAGGGTCAACTTGAAAACCACGCACGTTTCCACAACACACGTTATATTTCAAGCACCATACGCATACAATTTGGCATTGCAGATAAGTATATTAAAATACAAAATCTTACCTGTTTTGTCATGGAATCGATTAATCGTACGAAAAGATCCTGTTCTGTTCTGACACCTGTGAATAAAGTATATATATTTTATATCTTGTCATTTACACTGACAAGTATCTTGTTATTTACACTGTGATTTTGCTTCCACATTATATTTTAGAAAATATATGTCTTACAATTTTTTACTGACATAAAATAAATATAATTAAAACACGGTTTCTTTGTTTTTTAATAAACATGTGTCATCTCAATACATGTTCATGATCATCATCTGGTTCGCGTCAGGTTTTAAAACGTGGATTCATATCTGATTCTCCACGCATCGCTAACTGAGCGTGGATTAACCATAGACGATGCTAGCTGACACCGACCGACACTGTAGGCAATTTACCACTTTAAAAATGTAACCCAATATCAGACTAACAATCACCATACAACGTTATCTGGCGGAATCAATGTCCAAGCACGCATCCCTGATTTGTACTGATTCACTTCATAATAACCAGACACGGTTTATTTCCTTCATCAGTAGCTATACCACTTACCGTTGCTGTACAGTAACTGTAGTTTGTAGTGTATCCCATTGTTAGTTTTTTCACTGTTTGGTTCCTGAAAATAATGAGCATTGAATCAGTGTTCACATACATTTACTGTGTTTAGTTGATATTTGTCTTGATATGTGGTAATTATGAGCTCACAAAATAGGCTATTATGAAGGGGTCAAGTGGGAGAGGGGTGGGTATCTATCTGTGTAGAGTAAAAAAAATTAAAAACTACATGTATAAAATAATTTTGCGACATTCGAAGTCATTTAGAAAATCCACATAACTGCACGTGTCTCCTCCACCGCCTATGACGTGTTTCTGCTTTTACCACCAAATTATGAACTGTGTAGGTGAAAATAAAATGTAAAAAATAATAAAAAATGAATAAAATGGGACGATATTCCAAAGAAATGGCGCTTACTTTGTCCTTCTCCACAAAGTCCACATAAGCTGTCCGTTCGATCTCCACCGGCTGTCCTTGTCTGTCATACAGCGCAAGAACGAAGTGGAAAAAGTTGGATTTTCTGAGGTTGGACGGTGGTTGCTTCTCGTAGTGTGCCCGAGCCAAACCCACACCGCTGCGGGGAGAAGAGAGAGGAGCACCTCGGTTAGATGGGAGAGCGATACACTGCAGATGGAGCTAGCGTCAGATGAAAACATTGGGAGATGGTGTGAAAGGCACGTTTTTAGAGACAAGAGATTTCTTGATTTGTCACTTTAACAGTAATATGATGTAATGAGCGTTGGAGAACGCGCTGAAGAGAAGAGTCGCATAGGGAGATTGTAATTGATACATGGCAATGTGGGGATTTAGGGGCAATCTGAGAAATGCATAAAAAATTGGATGTTTGGCAAACGTACCTTTGGGCGGCTGTGTTCGCATCCACTACCCCAGATGTGTGCATCCACGAGCGGACCGAGTTCATCCCGCTGCCCAGCGGTTCCTCTTTCATAGTCGTCCCCCCTCTAGGTAAGCCTATATTTTCCTGAATTCCAAACATTAAAACAGTTTCGTACAAACCCGCTCCAGCCAAATGAGAATAATAGGAAGGTAGTTGTTGAAGAGCAATCTTTCCTTCTTGGTGGTTGACAAATAACAGTAAAATAAGTTTGTTGTAGTTAAAACGTGTAGAACGAAACAAAAGTCCCAGTTGAGTTCACAAGTCCTGTCTCCTTGAGCCCGTCCTGTGTTGGCACGACATGAACAATTCACAGAGTGGGTTACTGTAGTCTATCTCGGTAGCTGGTTGGGACGTGATCCTAGTCGTTGAAGAAGTCGTTCAAATAGCAGGATATGGTTATAGTTGCTTCTGTTTTATTCTATTTTTTATTCGAAATGCGTTTGAAGAAAACTTTTTTTGTTTTTGGTGATGGCTCCTCAAGCTGGAGTCATCATTACAACAAGCATTTACAACAAAAAAAAAGCTTCAGTTGAGTCGACCACTTCTGGCAATGCGCTCCAGCTCCAGAAGACAAAATAAACGAAATGATTACTATGGAGGTGTTCCTGGACACAGGAGAGGTTGATGAGAGGCCTTTAGCGTCTTGCAGAATGGGATGGAAGCATACAAAACTCAACCCTCTATCCCCGAGGAGTGGAACCTTTCCCGGGAGCCAAAACTCTAAACCCACGGGATGCGCGCTGTCAGAATATGACGCGCTGGTGGGCGGAGCTTCAACCATATATGGAACAGTGACACGTCCTGTCCCTGAACGAGCTTCATTCTGGAGAGTCCTACATTTCAATAGCTGCCTGGCTGAAACCCGAGAGCTCCAGCAAGGCAAGCTCCACTTTTTCCTCCATCAAATGTAGAGATTTCCCCCCTCAATTTCACATCTTGTGACGTTAATATTCACTAAACATGAAATCCTAAAGGACAAGAGTGTAGCCGATACAACATATTATAGGGAAGGGAGCGGAATTGTCACTAAATACTTTACCCAGGTAGGCTGCTATGTGATGTTCTCAGCGTTGAATGAGTAAATATCGACTAAAAGTCTGAGGGAAAAGCATAACATGTCTTTAGGAGCATAAAGGAAGAGCTTTCCAATCCATTTGGTCAAAACTAGATACAATGCCAATGGGATATATTTCACTATTACTATTTGTTAAGGCTTTTCCAAAACTAAATTGGCATGTTTTATAGAGGAGGTCGCCAGCGCATATATATATATATAATCAAAGTTAATCAATGCTATTTTAATGCAGCCATGTTTCAAGTGATGGAATATAACGCGTCTCTCAAGGCGAACTAAAGTAACTCTGCTGCCAACAGTAGCCTGGGTATTACTATCTTTATAAAGGGAAATGCGTCAGATGTCTGTATCCCAGGCTACTACCATTTGCATGGTAAGAACTCGTATCGATTCAATGTGCAATACCTCATGTCTGTCGTTGAAGTGTATTAAACAGCCGGGCATCGTTGCAACGTGTTAGCCTAATGCAATGCGCAGGTTGTATGTGTGCTATACATGAATGTTCAATACGATAGTTGATTTAGTTTAATGTGGGTGTACATCATTCTATTCAGTGAACTGACTCGGGGGATGCGCGGTGTCCAACCTCTCTCTTCTTGAAGAACAGACCTGTATTTTATTATAATAAAGAAACCCTTTTAAATAGCACAATAATATGACGGGAAGGTATTTCTCCTTCAGGGCAATGCTTTCTTGTTGCCAATTTGCAGACCTTTTTAAAAAAAAGCTATATGTTTACATTGTAATTAATCGGCAAAAAAAAAAAAAGTGAAGTCCGATTTGGGTTATCAGGGGACCCCACAGCCCCGTGCACTAAAGGGGTGGGATGGGTGTACGTGGAAAGGAAGAGAGATGTGTTTTAGACAGCATTTTGCTGGGGTTGGGGGTTAATGACTATTGCCAAAGATAAGTGAATTATCAAAGCGGCTGTTGTTCTTGCGTCGTCTCTAAATCCATTCCTTTCCCGGCCCTGCACGTCCTAATTAAATACGTAAGTATAATAAAACAGCATTTTATTACTATTTTAGGATAATATCGTTAAGCTATTCTATTTCTAGACAATTTACAATTTATTAATTTACAATGTATTGTGTCAACCCGGAAAATATTGTACTAAGTGTTCATTTTAATGGGTTCATATGCAAATTGCTTATAAATTATTATTTGCTCGATAAATTGATGTGACGTAGAACAATGTTACCAATGCCGCGTTTGCGGCGTTGCAAGTAAAATGTTATAACGTTGAAATAGAGCGCACTTGACTTTTTTTAGTTTTTTCCCCCTCTAAATATGTTATTTCAATTAGTCATAAATTAAGTTACTTGCCAACGTGTTTTTATTTTTTTATCTCAGTAAAATTCTGTCTTGGAAACTGCATATTGCACCAAGTAGCCTAATGATATGTTTAATACCGATTATACAACAAAGGGCCTGAAATCTGATGACCAAAGTAGGGTTTTTAGGACAGATCCTGTTCAAACGGATACTGTTGACGGGAGAGAAAGAGGTTCTCGGACAGTTCGACAACCCCATCACGTAGGTAACGACCCCGTCATAAAAAAAAGGAGTTTTAAACCTTATTTGACAACAAATGCAGCTGCTCCTCTTTTTTGGACGATATTAGGCGAAAATGAATGCAAATCTGTGTTGGGAGCCATCTGGACAGGAATAGGGAATCAGCTGCTGCCACAACAGGCGCTGAGCCTGAATCTATTTCAGCTCATTTTCTAGGATCATCTGGTCGCGTGCTAAATGCTCTCTTTCATTTCAACCAAGTTTTAACTTTGCCTTCCTCTCTAACTGCTTCCGTCAGACAGACGGAAATTAATCAAGGTGCTTAGGACGGAAAGGAAAAAAACGGGACGTTGATGGACATATAAGTGCATATTTTAATTTATGATCATGTCTCAATTTGACATATGAGTGCTTCTCGCACGTGCTTATTCTGTGGTGGTGTTTAAACATCAGCGACACACGCAGCGACATCTCAACAAGTCATG
Source organism: Oncorhynchus mykiss (assembly GCF_057628025.1). NCBI lineage: Eukaryota > Metazoa > Chordata > Actinopteri > Salmoniformes > Salmonidae > Oncorhynchus > Oncorhynchus mykiss. The sequence continues at coordinate 58,139,444 of NC_143044.1, read as the reverse complement.
ATGTTGATGCACGGATAGATTATTCTTTAGCAATAAAAAGTCATAACAAAGCAATAGCATAATAAGTCAAGATAAATTATAATAATAATGATACTAATAATAATGATAATAATAATAACAACAAAAATATTAATAATATTAATAACAATACGTCTATTATATTCTAATATCAAGTCACTAAAAAGCTTGTGTATATTTTGCATTCAACATTAACTGCGCGTGTAGCCCATTCTGCTCTAATCATAACGACCATGTGTGCGGATTTAGTTGTAGAAGATCGCTAATGTTATATCTCATTTGGAGAAGTGTGCTAATGGTGAACGCTAGACAACAAAAATAAAAACCGCAATGTTAGTCATGCAGGAGGAGTGTTGGTTTGAATAAGATTTGCTTGGTGTTGCCAAGACCTCCGGAAGAAAACGACCCTCCTCCTTATTGTGTGTGAAGTGTTCCTTTTGTGTGAATTTACGGGGTGAGGCTCCAATGATCCCCCCACAAATTTGCATTTAAATAGCGACATCAACCGATTCGCGTGCCACACACCAATGGGTCTCCCAGATGTCAAGGCAAAGTCGGTGAGATGGCCATAGCCCAGCTGTCCTCTCCTCTCCTCCAGTCGCAACATCATACCAAAGCACAGAGAGAGAAATACTAAATATACCAACGTTTTCCTGTTTTCATCTCCGATCGCTAAAGCAGCGTGTCGTGTTACTTGACTGTACAGTTGGCTATATAGCCCGATGCTGTGGCAGCAGAAAAAAATGAACAAGACTTCACTGAGTGAAGGAACATAGATAGAAGAAAAAATATCCAAACAAGACGCGATTATATTATTGTTTTAAACAGGACATGGTTTCATTACTTTGCTAGATAGTCCACATATTCCTTAATGCCAGGCTGGGATGCGAAAGCTCACAATAAGTAGCAGACAGAGAGCTTTATTGGCATGACAAGGACACGAAATAAAATAACAGACTATTTGACAATGCAAAAAAACATTGAACACAGGACTCTCTCAAACTGAGACATTAGTTAGGGTAATCTTTTATCCCATAAATGTCAATTTTTCTGAAGCCTAAATATGCAAGTCAGTTTGTGGTTGATGGCACGGTGGGCAATATAGGGGTCCTGCTTTCACGGTTACAGCACCAATTGAACTGGAACGCTTTGTGTGGCTTTTAGAAACGTGGTTTAACATAAAGGAAACTTATTTTAGATTAAGTTGAATCATCCACATATAAAATATGTTCAGATACAGTTGAAAGAAGTCCTCTTTCACTTCAGACAAATATCGACATTCAGCACTTTCCAATATTTCACTTTTACCGCTTCCTCTCTCTCGCTCTCTCTAGTGTGTGTGTTTGTGTGTGTGTTCGTAGCAGGCCGACTGCACCATCATCAACCAAATGTCAGAGCTGAGTGACTGCGCATCAAAAACACTCAACTGCACCTATGACAGTTTTTCAGTTGCATAGATTATTATTCCACGCCCTAATCATCACATAATAAATTACACAATTAACTGTTAGATAGCACACGAAGTTAAACTATATAGGCAAGTCACTAACAACATGCATGTCAGATGGAATCTTATTTCAGAACGAAAAAAAAACATATTTCTTACTCATAAAATGTTCTTAATATTTATGCCAAAACAACATGCTTCTAATTTGTTTCAATAACCGTAAATATGCCGATCATAAGTCAACTCTTAAACAAAGGATCGTCTCTGCTTTATAAGCGCTGCGTCTCTTTCCCCCGTGGCTTGTTTCAAATTCAATGTTGTTAATGATTACGGGAAATCAAACATGACTATTGGCAAAATCACGAACACTTTAATGTGCCCTCTGAGAGTATTCATACCTCTTGACTTATTCAACATTTTGTTGTGTTTACAGCCTGAATTCAAAATGGATTAAATATATATATTTTCTCACCCAATCGACACACGTTAATAATGACAAAGTGAAAAATTGTTTTTCGATTTTTTTGCAAATTTATTGAAATTGAAATACAGATATATCAAATTTACATACAGGTATGTATTCAACCCCCTGAATCAATGCATGTTAGAATCACATTTGATAGCAATTACAGCTGTGAGTCTTTCTGGGTAAGTCTCTCAGAGCTTTGCACACCTGAATTGTACAATATTTGCACATTATTCTTAAAAAAAAATATTTAAGCTCTATCAAGTTGGTTGTTGATCGTTGCTAGACAATGATTTTCAAGTCTTGCCATAGATTTTCAAGCCAATTTATTAAATCAAAACTGTAACCACTGTAGGCTACTCAGGAACATTCAACGTCGTCTTGGTAAGTAACTCCAGTGTAGATTTGGCCTTGTGTTTTAGGTTATTGTCCTGTTGAAAGGTGAATTCATCTCCCAGTGTCTGGTGGAAAGCAGACTGAACCAGGTTTTCCTATAGGATTTTGCCTGTTCTTAGCTCTATTTCCATTTATTTTTATCCCTAAAAAAAAACCTCCATAGTCCTTGCCGATGACAAGCATACCCATAACATGATGCAGCCACCAACCATCCTTGAAATATGAAGAATGGTCCTCAGTGATGTGTTGGATTTGCCCCAAACATAACCGTTTGTGGTGTATTCAGGAAATGAACTTCATTTCTTTGACAAATAGTTTGACAGTTTAACTTTAGTTCCTGATTGCGAACAGGATGCAGGTTTTGGAATATTTTTATGTCTATACAGGCTTCCTTCACTCTGTCATTTATAGGTTAGTATTTTGGAATAACCACAACGTTTTTAGTTTTCTCCTACCACAGCCATTAAACTCTGTAACTGTATTAAAGTCACCATTGGCTTCAATGGTGAAATCCCCGAGCAGTTTCTTTCCTCTCCGGCCACTGAGTTAGGGTTAAGGAGGCCTGCATCATCATAGTGACTGGGTGTGTTGATACACCATCCAAAGTGTAATTAATAACTTCACCATGCTCAAAGAGGCTATTCAATATCTGTTTATTTTTTAAAATTTTTACCCATCTACCAATGGGTGCCCTTCTTTACGAGGCATTGGAAAACCTCCCTGGTCTTTCTGGTCGAATTTGTGTTTGAAATTCACTGCTCAACTGAGGGACCTTACAGGTAATTGTATGCGTGGGGTACAGAGATGAGGTAGTCATTCAAAAATCATGTTAAACACTATTATTGTACACAGAGTTTGTCCATGCAAACGATCATGTGACTTATTAAGCAAATCTTTATTCATAAATGTATTTAGGCTTGCCATGATAAATGTGTTGAATACTTATTGACTCAAGACATTTCAGCTTTCTTTATGTTTAATACATTTGGAACAATTTCCCCCCAAAAAATCTAAGTCCACTTTGACATTATGGGGTATTGTGTGTAGGTCAGCGACATACAATCTAAATGTAATCCATTTTAAATTCAGACTGTAACACGTGTAAAAAAGTCCATGGGGCGTGAATACTTTCTGAAGGCTCTGTACATAGAAATACACATGCCAAATAATATTACACAATGGCGACATATTGTTTCTCATGTGTAGGCTTATATCTCAATACAGAAGTTCACAAGTCAAAACAATAGTCCGGGGTTTGCTGAATATACAGTAAAAAAATGATTTAATTGTCAAAGGCAATCCAGCATCTGTAACCTTAATGCAAAGCGTTGCTCGTTTGGCTCTAAATTTGACGAAGAGCGCCTCCTTTTGGTCATTTTAAAGACCACCACCACCACTACCGAGATTTCCTGGCAAACTTCAGCGCATCACAGAACCGTTACGTTTGTCAATAGATTGTTGACCCTTTAGAAAGCAACACGTGATCTAACTAGTGTATAGAGTAAACATCTAACAACCCATGTTGTTAATGTACATGTGATTTTCAGAACATTCATGTCTTATTCAGACTTGCTTTGGTGTCGCTTGAAGGAAAATAATTAATATAATAAAAACAAAACGCTATCTAAAAGTCACGGTCATAAAATCAGTCAAGGAAAGATTTACAGTTTTGATTAGTTGACGGAAATTAGAAATTAATTTCAAATAAACATAATTACAAAACAGAACCTAATTCAAGTGCTTTTACAATCGGGTTTGTTTGCCTGTTAGAAATGCGGTTGTTTCCTTACAATAAACAAGGCATCAATTTTAACAGCGGGCTGTAGTCATCGCTATTTAAATGCAAAGAAAACATAGCGATAGACCCTGATAAACTATCGGCTAATTTTAAAATGCATTCTGAACATTATAAATATATTTGTTTCAAAGGTTCCAATGTCAAGGGGGCACCTTCATTATGGAAAAATGGTTCGATTAGGTAACTCCAGATATTGTAATTGGCTTTAATGAAACATGTATCGGGATAATTAACTCTGAAATATGTGCAACCGCTGGGAAGTTGAGTCGGTGTCGGCTTTCATACTGTCCAGATGTCCTAATACAGATCAGCCTTCAATTAAAAGTTGAACGGTTTTATTTAAAAGCTTTAAATGTGTATTTTACTTTCAACAATTTTAATCTAATAAACGAGCATAGCCTTTATAAATGTTGAAAATGCGAAAGGTGAAGAATTTGGTAATAGGGCAGATTGGAGAGTGATTGTTGAGATTATAAACCACTGCTCCTAGCCTACCAACCATTACAAACCACTGCTCCTAGCCTACCAACCATTACAAATCAATGCTCATAGTCTACCATCCATTACAAATCAATGATCATAGTCTACCATCCATTACAAACCACTGCTCCTAGCCTACCAACCATTACAAATCAATGCTCCTAGCCTACCATCCATTACAAATCACTGCTCCTAGCCTACCAACCATTACAAACCACTGCTCCTAGCCTACCATCCATTACAAATCACTGCTCCTAGCCTACCATCCATTACAAATCACTGCTCCTAGCCTACCAACCTTTACAAATCACTGCTCCTAGCCTACCAACATACAAACCACTGCTCCTAGCCTACCAACCATTACAAACCACTGCTCCTAGCCTACCAACTGTTACAAACCACTGCTCCTAGCCTACCAACCAAACCACTGCTCCTGGCCTACCATCAAAACCACTGCTCCTAGCCTACCATCCATTACAAATCACTGCTCCTAGCCTACCATCCATTACAAATCACTGCTCCTAGCCTACCAACCTTTACAAATCACTGCTCCTAGCCTACCAACATACAAACCACTGCTCCTAGCCTACCAATCAAACCACTGCTCCTATCCTACCAATCAAACCACTGCTCCTAGCCTACCAATCAAACCACTGCTCCTATCCTACCAATCAAACCACTGCTCCTAGCCTACCAATCAAACCACTGCTCCTAGCCTACCAATCAAACCACTGCTTCTAGCCTACCAATCAAACCACTGCTCCTATCCTACCAATCAAACCACTGCTCCTAGCCTACCAATCAAACCACTGCTCCTATCCTACCAATCAAACCACTGCTCCTAGCCTACCAATCAAACCACTGCTCCTAGCCTACCAATCAAACCACTGCTCCTATCCTACCAATCAAACCACTGCTCCTAGCCTACCAATCAAACCACTGCTTCTAGCCTACCTCACTCCTTATCTGCTTGACTGATGAGTAAAGCCTAAAATCCAGTTGCACAGTTTATTAAGACTAAAGATGAACAGTAGAACAATGTGATCTTACTGTTGACTGTCTAATCCTTTAATTCAACGTCCCCCTAATCATCGCGATGTGACAGTGATTGGTGTCAAATAATGATTCTGATGATAATGATAACGCCTAAATTATGCTATCAGTATTACAGAATATTAAACAAGGGTATACCACTATAACAGGTCAGTACTAGTCTACTAATGGCAGTATATTAGGCTGTAATACAATACTACTGATTTAAATGATTTAAAACAATGTCTTGATGAACAGTGCAGGAGAACATGTGAGATGGTTGAGTTATGTCAAGAGGCCTACCCGAGTAGCTGTATCATTAGCATTTTCACTCTGGTGCTAAAATGAAGAGAGAGATGCTGTGCGGCTTGCCCGCGGCACAGCCCGGGGCGATAGTCATATAAAGAAGGAGGGGGAAAAAATGAATAAAGAAACCGAGACCTATTCTAGGCAATTAACATGTAAAATATCCAGTGGAAATCGAGAGTGAACCGAGAGTGGTTGGGTCAACCGCTCCCCAATTTCAGAATAACAAATAGATTCGTTTGGATCCTATTGAATAAAACAGTTGACTTCCATAATTAAAGATTTGCAGATGTGCACCTGCCACCTTCGCACGTTATCATCTCTGATATAATCACATATAGGTCAGATATAATGTAGACTACTCGTGCTTCATAAAATGGCCTCACATTATTCAACCATGTATTTAGGATACTGTCCTGTCTTTCTCTATCAGATTAATCCGTACCATTTGATGAATTGTTTCTCTCGTAAATTGCTCAAATTGGCAATAATTGGTTTGGGGGGGGGGGGGGGGGGGGGCATATGTTCAAATCACGTAGCATTTGAGAACTCAAACGTAGAACCACAGCCCAGGCCATGGGCGATAGCGACCTTAGTTTGACAGCTGCAGCCGGCAGTTACCCGTGTGAAGAAACGCCATTCCGCGGTGACAGTGCCCCACCTACAGGCACAAATAGCTAAAATCATTCCACTCGGTCTACACTTTTAATAGGTCTCGTGCGAGTAACCTAATAATTATGCACACGGTCGATACAGCCGATGTCAACATGGTGACATGATCATTATTGTGTGATTATTGGAGCAGTTTTCACAGCTGCGGGGGTAAATTTAACACAAAAACACCATTCAAAATACGATTATTTCAAAACTCTAAGCACATTTTCAACTGACGAAGTACAACACACACAAAAAATCATGCAGTCACTTTTTCACCAAACATAATTAATAATAATTAACAGTTTCATGTAAGAAATACATGTTTCACATTGAAATACATTTTCATATGAAATGAAATTGCTTTTCACAATGCAATGCTCGATGTGATTGTCTTTTAATTTGTTCAAATACATTTTGACTTTGACTTTAATCCGACTGTTCTTAGTTTTCAAAGTGTTTTGTCTACTACATAGTTTGATAATTACATCATAAAAATTTATGTTTGTAAAGTAGAAACACAATGTTTGATAATGTAAAGTAGAAACATCATGTTTGAAAATGTAAAGTAGAAACGTAATGTTTGATAGTGTAAAGTAGAAAGTATAAGTACTATTACGAAAATGACTTAAGTAAGTTTGAAAAAATGTGATATTGGCAAGATCATGTTGGCCAATAATGTTTGGACCATGATTTGTGCTGCTACCATGTTGTGTTGCTACCATGCTGTGTTGTCATGTGTTGCTGCCTTGCTATGTTGTTGTCTTAGGTCTCTCTGGTCGTGATGTGTATTTTGTCCTGTATAAATATATATATATATATATATATATATATATATATATATATTTTTTTTTTTTATCCCAGCCCCCTGTCTCCGCAGGAAGCCTTTTGCCTTTTGGTAGGCCATCATTGTAAATAAGAATTTGTTCTTAACTGACTTGCTTAGTTAAATTACAGAAATTATATTACATAGTTGAATAAAGGTTAAATAAAATACAAAATAAAACTGTAATACAGTAATATATACCGACAGAGTACTGTGATACTGTAATATATGCCAATATATGCCAATAGAGTACTGTAATACCGTAATATATACCAATAGAGTACTGTAATACTGTAATATACGCCAATAGAGTACTGTAATACTGTAATATATGCCAATAGAGTATTGTAATACCTGTAATATATGCCAATAGAGTACTTGTAATACTGTAAAATATGCCAATAGAGTACAGTAATACCGTAATATATACCAATAGAGTACTGTAATACTGTAATATATGCCAATAGAGTACTGTAATACTGTAATATATGCCAATAGAGTATTGTAATACCTGTAATATATGCCAATAGAGTACTTGTAATACTGTAAAATATGCCAATAGAGTACAGTAATACTGTAATATATGCCAATAGAGTACTGTAATACGGCAATATATGTCAATAGAGTACTGTAATACTGTAATATATGCCTATAGAGTACTGTAATACTGTAATATATGCCAATAGAGTACTGTAATACTGTAATATATGCCAATAGAGTACTGTAATACTGTAATATTTGCCAATAGAGTACTGTAATACCGTAATATATGCCAATAGAGTACTGTAATACTGTAATATATGCCAATAGAGTACTGTAATACCGTAATATATGCCAATAAAGTACTGTAATACTATAATATATGCCTATAGAGTACTGTAATACCGTAATATATGCCAATAGAGTACTGTAATACTGTAATATATGCCAATAGAGTACTGTAATACTGTAATATTTGCCAATAGAGTACTGTAATACCGTAATATATGCCAATAGAGTACTGTAATACTGTAATATATGCCAATAGAGTACTGTAATACCGTAATATATGCCAATAAAGTACTGTAATACTGTAATATATGCCTATAGAGTACTGTAATACCGTAATATATGCCAATAGATTACTGTAATACTGTAATATATGCCAATAGAGTACTGTAATACTGTAATATATGCCAATATAGTAATATATGCCAATAGAGTACTGTAATACTGTAATATATGCCAATAGAGTAATATATGCCAATAGAGTACTGTAATACTGTAATATATGCCAATAGAGTACTGTAATACTGTAATATATGCCAATAGAGTACTGTAATACTGTAATATATGCCAATAGAGTAATATATGCCAATAGAGTACTGTAATACTGTAATACATGCCAATAGAGTACTGTAATTATGTAATAAATGCCAATAGAGTACTGTAATACTGTAATATATGCCAATAGTGTACTGTAATATTGTAATATATGCCAATAGAGTACTGTAATACAGTAATATATGCCAATAGTGTACTGTAATACTGTAATAAATGCCAATAGAGTACTGTAATACCGTAATAAATGCCAATAGAGTACTGTAATACTGTAATATATGCCAATAGAGTACTGTAATACTGTAATATATGCCAATAGAGTACTGTAATACTGTAATATATGCCAATAGAGTACTGTAATACTGTAATATATGCCAATAAAGTACTGTAATACTGTAATAAATGCCAATAGAGTACTGTAATACTGTAATATGTGCCATTTACGTAGCTGCCGTTTTTATCCAAAGTGACAACAATGAGTCTACACATGTCCGTCCGTATGTGAGCCCGGCAGGAATCCAACCCACAACTCAAATGTTGCTCGTGCCATGTGCTTACTAACTGAGCCACAAAGGACCACTACAAGACAGTACAGTACTATATTGGCACATTTTACAGTATTACAAGTACTCTATTGCCATATATTGCCATATATTACAGTATTACAGTACTTTATTGGCATATATTACAGTACTCTACATGATTACAGTACATGTGGACGGTGCATGACTGCCATGCCCATGAGCATACCACCTTCCTTCAGGCCATGGATGAGACATGTAATGACATCAACCCAGACCTACACTACCAGTCAAAAGTCTGGACACACCTACTCATTCAAGGGTTTTTCATTATTATTATTATTATTTACTGTTTTCTACATTGTAGAATAATAGTGAAGACATCAGAACTATGAAATAACACATATGGAATCATGTAGTAACCAAAAAAGTGTTAAACAGATCTAAATATATTTGAGATTTGAGATTCTTCAAAGTATCCACCCTTTGCCTTGATGACAGCTTTGCACACTCTTGGCATTCTCTCAACCAGCTTGGTTGAATGAGCAGGCGTGTCCAAACCTTTGACTCGTACTGTGTGTCAGGCTTGGATTCACCACACTAAAAGTTGTTCCCCGGGTGTATGAACAACGAGGACATTTACTATGATGTGGATGAGCCCTATGGTCAAATGACAGGCTAACTAGCGCCCTGTCACATGTTATGTTTCTTACCATTCATTTCATGTGTTTCATTTGATTACACCTACAGTGTCATTACAGATGAACAATACATTTATATTCTTGCATCAATGATTGTGAAAGATGTCTTCAGTGATCACACATGGGAGAGAAACGAAGGAAATTAGATTTTAAGTACATTTTGATGGGTGTTGGGTAAACTAGTTGTTAAAATAACTACATTTAAATATGTCATTGTGCTATGATTTTGTTGATTTAAATCAACATTTCTCACGGTATTTGACATTAAACATATGTTTGGATTGGTTGTGTGGTGAGAGATATCTCCAAACAAAACACAAGAAAAGGTTTTTAATGGAAAACTGCACCATGAATGTTACCAGTTTGGAGTTTTGTACTGAAGGTTTAGAAAATTTACCACATTCAGAAAGTATACTGATCACCTTCCCCTTTTTCCACATTTTGTTACGTTACAACCGTATCCTAAAATGGATTACATAAAATGTTTCCTCAACAATCTACAAACAATACCCCAATAACTGGCGGGTAGGAGCGCTGGGCCAGTAACCCGAAAGGTTACTGGATCGAATCCCCGAGCTGACAAGGTAAACAAATCTGTCGTTCTGCCCCTGAACAAGGCAGTTAAACCCACTGTTCCCCTGAACAAGGCAGTTAAACCCACTGTCCCTCTGAGCAAGGCAGTTAAACCCACTGTTCCCCTGAGCAAGGCAGTTAAACCCACTGTCCCCCTGAGCAAGGCAGTTAAACCCACTGTTCCCCTGAACAAGGCAGTTAAACCCACTGTTCCCCTGAACAAGGCAGTTAAACCCACTGTTCCCCTGAGCAAGGCAGTTAAACCCACTGTTCCCCTGAACAAGGCAGTTAAACCCACTGTTCCCCTGAGCAAGGCAGTTAAACCCACTGTTCCCCTGAACAAGGCAGTTAAACCCACTGTTCCCCTGAACAAGGCAGTTATAACCCACTGTTCCCCTGAACAAGGCAGTTAAACCCACTGTTCCCCTGAACAAGGCAGTTAAACTCACTGTTCCCCTGAACAAGGCAGTTATAACCCACTGTTCCCCTGAACAAGGCAGTTATAACCCACTGTTCCCCTGAGCAAGGCAGTTAAACCCACCCTTCCCCTGAACAAGGCAGTTAAACCCACTGTTCCCCTGAGCAAGGCAGTTAAACCCACTGTTCCCCTGAACAAGGCAGTTAAACCCACTGTTCCCCTGAACAAGGCAGTTAACCCACTGTTCCCCTGAACAAGGCAGTTAAACCCACTGTTCCCCTGAACAAGGCAGTTATCCCACTGTTCCCCTGAACAAGGCAGTTAAACCCACTGTTCCCCTGAACAAGGCAGTTAACCCACTGTTCCCCTGAACAAGGCAGTTAAACCCACTGTTCCCTGGGCGTCGATGACGTGGATGTTGATTAAGGCAGCTCCCCTGCACCTCTCTGATTCAGAGGAGGTTGGGTTAAATGCGAAAGACACATTTCAGTTGAATGCATTCTGTTGTACAACTGACTAGGTATCTCTCTTTCCCTTTCCCTTTCCCTTAATGACAAAGAGGAAGGGGGAGGGACCTTTAGAGATGGCCAAGTGATAAAGGAGAGGAACCACTTCCTGATTCATCATCAGAGTTCAACAGCCTCAATCCTCACTTGCAACATATTTCATTTCCCTTTGTCTGTGTCTGTGTCTGTGTCTGTACCTGTGTCTGTGCCTGTGCCAGTGCGTGTGTTGTCTTCTATCCTCATGGGGACCTAGAGGAGGGAGGGAGGGAGGGAGGGAGGGAGGGAGGGAGGGAGGGAGGGAGGGTAGGGAGAGAGAGAGAGAGAGATAGAGAGAGACAGACAGACAGACAGACAGAAAGACAGACAGAAAGACAGACAGAAAGACAGACAGAAAGACAGACAGAAAGAGAGGGAGGGAGGGAGGGAGGGAGGGAGGGAGGGAGGGAGGGAGGGAGGGAGGGAGGGAGGGAGGGAGGGAGGGAGGGAGGGAGGGAGGGAGGGACGGGCGGGCGGGCGGGCGGGCGGACGGACGGACGGACGGACGGACGGACGGACGGACGGACAGACAGACAGACAGACAGACAGAGAAGATAGATAGAGGGAGAGAGATGTTATCCTCCTCAATGAAATGATCAAATATACAGACAACATTTTCCAGTTGGCTAAACTCTTCAACATCATCATCAGCTCTGACATCTTCCCCAGTATTTGGAACCACGGACTGATCACCCCAATCCATAAAAGTGGAGACAAATTTGACCCCAGTAACTACGGTGGGATATGCGTCAACAGCAACCTTGGTGAAAATCCTCTGCATTATCATTAACAGCAGACTCGTACATTTCCTCAATGAAAACAACGTACTGAGCAAATGTCAAATTGTTTTTTTTTAACCAAATTATCATACGACAGACCACGTATTCACCCTGCACTCCCTAATTGACAAACAAACAAACCAAAGCAAAGGCAAAGCCTTCTCATGTTTTGTTGATTTCAAAAAAGCCTTCGACTCAATTTGGCATGAGGGTCTGCTATACAAACTGATGGAAAGTGGTGTTGGGGGAAAAACATACAACATTATAAAATCCATTTAAACAAACAACAAGTGTTCGGTTAAAATAGGCAAAAAACAAACACATTGCTTCCCACAGGGCCGTGGGGTGAGACAGGGATGCAGCTTAAGCCCCACCCTCTTCAACATATATATCAACGAATTGGTGAGGGCACTAGAAAAGTCTGCAGCACCCGGCCTCACACTCCTAGAATCTGAAGTCAAATGTCTGCTGTTTGCCGATGATCTGGTGCTTCTGTCACCAACCAAGGAGGGCCTACAGCAGCACCTAGATCTTATGCACAGATTCTGTCAGACCTGGGCTCCGACAGTAAATCTCAGTAAGACCAAAATAATGGTGTTCCAAAAAAGGTCCAGTCACCAGGACCACAAATACAAATTCCCTCTAGACACTGTTGCCCTAGAGCACACAAAAAAACTATACATACCTTGGCCTAAACATCAGCGCCACAGGTAACTTCAACAAAGCTGTGAACGATCTGAGAGACAAGGCAAGAAGGGCATTCTATGCCATCAAAAGGAACATAAAAATCAACATACCAATTAGGATTTGGCTAAAGATACTTGAATCAGTTATAGAACCCATTGCCCTTTATGGTTGTGAGGTCTGGGGTCCGCTCACCAACTAATAATTCACAAAATGGGACAAACACCGAATTGAGACTCTGCATTCAGAATTCTGCAAAAATATCCTCCGTTTGCATGTAAAACACCAAATAATGCATGCAGAGCAGAATTAAGACAATACCCGCTAATTATCAAAATCGAGAAAAGAGACGTTCAATTCTACAACCACCTAAAAGGAAGCGATTCCCAAACCTTCCATAACAAAGCCATCACCTACAGAGAGATGGAGAAGAGTCCCCTAAGCAGGCTGGTCCTGGGGCTCTGTTCACAGGACCAGAATACCTGACCCCTGTGACTGACCCAAACTTAAGGAAAGCTTTGACTATGTACAGACTCAGTGAGCATAGCCTTGCTATTGAGAAAGGCCGCTGTAGGCAGACCTGGCTCTCGGGGGAAGACAGGCTATGTGCACACTTCCCACAAAATGAGGTGGAAACTGAGCTGCACTTCCTAACCTCCTGCCCAATGTATGACCATATTAGAGACACATATTTCCCTCAGATTACACAGATCCACAGATCCACAAAGAATTAGAAAACAAACCCGATTTTGAAAAACTCCCATATCTACTGGGTGAAATACCACAGTGTGCCATCACAGCAGCAATATGTGTGACCTGTTGCCACAAGAAAAGGGCAACCAGTGAAGAACAAACACCAGACAGACAGACAGACAGACAGACAGACAGACAGACAGGGAGAGAGAGAGAGAGAGAGAGAGAGAGAGAGAGAGAGACATGGAGGGAGAGAGAGAGAGAGAGAGACATGGAGGGAGGGAGAGAGAGAGAGACATGGAGAGTGAGGGAGAGACATGGAGGGAGAGAGAGACATGGAGGGAGAGAGAGAGACATGGAGAGAGAGAGAGACATGGAGAGAGAGAGAGAGAGACATGGAGGGAGAGAGACATGGAGGGAGAGAGACATGGAGGGAGAGAGAGGGAGCGATCAAGATATCAAGATGGAGACAGAAGGAGAAAGGAGAGAGAGAGAGAGAGAGAGAGAGAGACATGAAGAGAGAGAGAGACATGGAGAGAGAGGGAGACATGGAGGGAGAGAGAGAGAGAGAGACATGGAGGGAGAGAGACATGGAGGGAGAGAGAGAGACATGGAGAGAGAGAGACATGGAGAGAGAGAGACATGGAGAGAGAGAGAGAGAGAGAGAGAGAGAGAGAGAGAGAGAGAGAGAGACATGGAGAGAGAGAGAGAGAGAGAGAGAGAGACATGGAGAGAGAGAGAGAGACAGAGAGACATGGAGGGAGAGAGACATGGAGGGAGAGAGAGAGACATGGAGAGAGAGAGACATGGAGAGAGAGAGACATGGAGAGAGAGAGAGACATGGAGAGAGAGAGAGAGAGAGACATGGAGAGACATGGAGAGAGAGAGAGAGAGAGAGAGAGAGAGAGAGAGACATGGAGAGAGAGAGAGAGACATGGAGAGAGAGAGAGAGAGAGAGAGAGACATGGAGAGAGAGAGAGAGAGAGAGAGAGAGAGACATGGAGAGAGAGAGAGAGACATGGAGAGAGAGAGAGAGAGAGAGAGAGAGAGAGAGAGAGACATGGAGAGAGAGAGAGAGAGAGAGAGAGACATGGAGAGAGAGAGAGACATGGAGATCAAGATATCAAGATGGAGAAAGAAGGAGAAAGGAGAGAGAGATATTCACTAGTTTGCAGACACCAGGATGTGTGTGATGAGGAGGGGCACATCAAAACGTTTGCAGTTCAATTCTTACCTACCAAATAAAAAATACAAGATAAATGGGTTACCATCCCATTTTCAACCTTTACTGATGCTTTTGTCACACAAAAAATGGCCATTATATAGCGAAAGTGGCCATTATACAGCGAAAGTGGCCATTATACAGCGAAAGTGGCCCCTGGTATTGGTACCTGCGCTCTAGCCAGATACAGTGCAGGTTTAACATGATTAAATATGAACAAAAGAGTGAGATGATTTGTTAGTCAAACGGCAGACAAGCATTGATCCGATGAAGACCCTCAACATTTACTGGAACAGAGAGCATCACGCTCATCACCTTAGACTTTCACCACCCTGTTAATCAGAATGTATTTAATACGTAGCTTAATGAGCTGTGTGTTCTCCCAGAGTCATAGTGAGAGGACCACACAGTATGTCACCACCTGACTCCAAGTTTACCTCCATATGAAGGTTATTATATCAATATTTTCACACATTTTCACTTTCTCACATAGCCTAATTAATAATTAATAATTAATAACTAATTAACCTTGTCTTCCGTATTTTGTTTTTTCGACATTTGGAAAGTTTACAGACAAATTCGCTATTTCCATTAGGCCTGTTTTTCTTTACTTTAAAAAAAAAATGTTAATCCGACATTTACTTTACTCGTATATAAAAAAACGTTGGATGGAAACCTGGTTATAGTCTAATAATGTTGTACATTTAAATATCTCTGCACGTTGACATCTCTGAAAAACAAACAGAGACATACATTACTGTAAACAAAAGCCCCTTGTCCTACTTGTCCTACTACTACTACTTTGTATTTATTCTACTTGTCCTACTTTCTGCAGCCATATTGGGGGGAGGAAGAGAAGCCATGGCAGATAGACAGAGAGACAGAGGCAGAGAGACAGAGAGAGAGAGAGGCAGAGAGACAGAGAGACAGAGAGACAGAGAGACAGAGAGACAGAGAGAGAGAGAGGCAGAGAGACAGAGAGACAGAGAGACAGAGGCAGAGAGACAGAGAGACAGAGAAGCAGAGAGTCAGAGAGACAGAGAGGCCGAGAGACAGAGAGACAGAGAGAGAGAGAGAGACAGAGAGACAGAGAGACAGAGAGACAGAGAGAGAGAGAGAGACAGAGAGACAGAGAGAAAGAGAGAGAGAGAGAGAGAGACAGAGAGACAGAGAGAAAGAGACTAGCATATGGACTGCATCTTCATTAGAACCATGGCAATAAATAGATTAATTGGGCAGATTAAGAAACCAAAGCTTTGATCAGATAATCCCCCTGCAACATCCCAAATGGCACCCTATAGACCCTGGTCAAAAGTAGTGCACTAAATAGGGAATAGGGTGCCATAGTAGTGCACTAAATAGGGAATCGGGTGCCATTTTGGGGACAGAGACACAACATCTCTGTTGTTGAAGCCAGACTATTCATGAGGAATATTCCTACAGATTTCAACACATGGTCGAGTTTAGCTGAAGAGTTTGTTATCTGATTACCCAAGAGACGTGCAGAACATCACAGACAGTTCTTGGTTGTTGATCACTCCGTCACTCCCAGAGAAAACAGACTGTGTTCTTCTATTAAAAACGGGGTAACAGTTGTGTCTGTGTGTACCAATGAATATTTGACCATCAGCATCAGCATCATCTGCAGCATCAGCATCATCATCATCATCATCATCATCATCATCATCATCATCATCATCATCAGCATCATCATCAGCATCAGCATCATCATCAACATCATCATCAGCATCAGCATCATTATCAGCATCAGCATCATCGTCATCATCATCATCAGCATCATTATCAGCATCAGCATCATCATCATCATCATCAGCAGCATCATCATCATCAGCATCATCATCAGCATCATCATCATCAGCATCATCATCCACATCATCATCAGCATCATCATCAGCATCAGTCAGTCAGTCAGAATTGTCATCTCTGGGAAGTAAAGCAGGTCAGTGGCGACCAGTCATTCAGGGCAGATGTTTTGAGACCCACCTGTTTAGCTAAAACCATTTATTTGAAAAATGCTTTATTTTTGTTGTTGTTGTTGTTGTTGTTGTTGTCTGTTTTGCATGTTATTTTGGCATTATAATACGTGTCACATATCAGTTTGCAAACAATGTACAAATAAATAAATACATATTTGAGTTAATAAAGCTGCATACAAACATGGTCTCTTTTGTTCTTTCTTGAGTAATGCAGCTCCAAAATGTTTCAAAGTGTTTCGGCCGAGCTCAGTGCTTTCTGTGGTGGTGATTTAGCCGAGCTCAGTGCTTTCTGTGGTGGTGATTTAGCCGAGCTCAGTGCTTTCTGTGGTGGTGAGGCAGCCAGCGGAAAGTACGGAGCGTAGGGGTTGGTAATGTTCTCTAGTTGCGCCGTCATTGGCTCAGTGTTCTCTCACTCATGGGGACACTATGTCACCACTAAATCTATGGGTAGAGCTCAACAATTCAATCTCCTTGGGTGCTACCATAGAGTTACATTAGAACTGCCCATCCAAGAAGGCTGGATATAATCATGTTATATCTACCGTAGCTTTGATTGGACTGATCATGTCAACATCATACTTTCAAAATCTTAGCTAGCAAACTATCAGTCATTATCATGAAGATGACAATCTACTGAAACATATCAATCATTCCCGTATGAAGAGAAATTATGAAGAGAAATTAATAGATAAAATTGATCTGTGCTTATGGGCCATTGGACATAAACATTAAACAACAAGTTGGAAATCGCAAACTCAACAATGAGACGTTTGGAAGGAATCAGTGGCTAACTGCAAGCCTTGCAAAGCTATCCCTAGCCTGCTATTCAGTGGAGTGGGTGTGTGGTCCAAGTCTGGGTTTATTAAAGGTCTCTGTTCCAAGCTGAAAATAACAAACATTCAACATTGGCCACGCTGTCAATCCAGCATGACTTCTGCCGCGTTCAAAACACAACTGGAAACTCGGAACTGGAAAAAAACAAGCTCCGACTGGGAAAATATGTTTTGAACGGACATCCAACTTGAAATTCCAAGTCAGGAACTCGGGCCTCTTTCTAGAGCTCCGACCTGAAGATCACTGATGTCATGATTCAACCTTGTTTTTTTTTCCCAAGTTCCGAGCTGTCTTGAAAGCACCATAAATCCAGAAAATGCCAGACTTTGATGACTATGTTTGATGACAAAATGTTCTCACAAAGGACGGCCGCGCCACCTTCCTGTTCAAGTGAGAAAAGCACAACAAAGTGAGTCCAAAAATGTCTTGTATGCTGTTGCATAAAATGTGTTATATTCAAGGGATATATGTATACTGTAGCTAAGAATGTAATACTAAGTGTATGTTGTGGAGTAAGCTGTTAGTAGCCCATGTGTCTTACCCTAAAAATTAGGTCACTTTCACCCTCATAATTTACCCTACTGTTTTGACATGGAGGTGCACATGTAGCCCATAGCCTGTTTTAGAGAAATGTAATCATTGAATATTGTAAGATCTTTCATATACCCTTATATACTCTATGGTTCTGACTTGGTGTACAGGGAGAATTCTGAATTATGTCACTGTACACTTAAAAATTGCTGTGACAACAGTAAAATAATGCCATGCTGTTGTTTGAGGAGTAAATTCATAAAAAATCCTACAATGTGATTTTCTGGATTTTTTCCCCTCATTTTGTCTGTCATAGTTGAAGTGTACCTATGATGACAATTACAGGCCTTGCACAATTGGTAGCTGACTAAATACTTTTTTTGCCCTAATGTATATGTGCAGATGAGGATGTGCAAGCAGAAATACTGGTGTGCAAGAGAGCAGAAAAACGAAAACAAATATGGGGATGAGGTAGGTAGTTGGTTGGATGGGCTATTTACAGATGGGCTGTGTACAGCTGCAGCGATCGGTAAGCTGCTCTGACAGCTGACACTTAAAGTTAATGAGGGAGATATAAGTCTCCAACTTCAGTGATTTTTGAAATCCGTTCCAGTCTTTGGCAGCAGAGAACTGGAAGGAACGGCGGCCAAAGGAAGTGTTGGCTTTGGGGATGACCAGTGAAAAATACTTGCTGGAGCGCGTGCTACGAATGGGTGTTGCTATAGTGACCAGTGAACTGAGATAAGGCAGAGCTTTACCTAGCAAAGACTTATAGATGACCTGGAGCAGGTGGGTTTGGCGATGAATATGTAGCGAGGACCAGCCAACGAGAGCATACAGGTCGCAGTGGTGGGTGGCATATGGGGCTTTGGTGACCAAACAGATGGCACTGTGATAGTCTGCATCCAATATGCTGAGTAGAGTGTTGGAGGCTATTTTGTAAATTACATCGCCGAAGTCAATCGGTAGGATAGTGAGTTTTATGAGGGTATGTTTGGCAGCATGAGTGAAAGAGGCTTTGTTGCAAAATAGGAAGCCGATTCTAGATTTAACTTTGGATTGGAGATGCTTAATATGAGTCTGGAAGGAGAGTTTACAGTCTAACCAAACACCTAAGTATTTGTAGTTGTCCACGTATTCTAAGTCAGAACCGTCCAGAGTAGTGATGTTAGTCGGGCGGGCAGGTGTGTGGGCAGCGATCGTTTGAAGAGCATGCATTTAATTTTACTAGCATTTAGGAGCAGTTGGAGGCCACGGAAGGAGTGTTGTATGGCGTTGAAGCTCATTTGGAGGTTTGTTAACACAGATATGTCTATGTCCTGGGAAATGTTCTTGTTACGTACAACCTTATGCTAATCTCTTTAGCCTACATTAGTTCAACCTTCCCGTGGAAGGGACACCGATCCCGAAGAAGATTTATTAACTAGGCAAATATGAAATTTATTTTTTTAATTTTTATTTAACCTTTATTTAATTAGGCAAGTCAGTTAAGAACAAATTCTTATTTACAATGGCGGCCTACCTCGGCCAAACCCGGACGACGCTGGGCCAGTTGTGGGCAGCCCCATGGGACTCCCAATCACGGCCAGTTGTGCGCAGCCCTATGGGACTCCCAATCACGGCCAGTTGTGCGCAGCCCTATGGGACTCCCAATCACGGCCAGTTTTGAGACAGCCACATGCTAAAAGACTGCCACTGAAGCAGGTAAATAAAGGAAGTAAATGAAGCAACAGCAGATGAGATGGTGAATGAGGTTAGTTAGACACGTTGATGAGATGGTGAATGAGGTTAGTTAGACATGTCGATGAGATGGTGAATGAGGTTAGTTAGACACGTTGATGAGATGGTGAATGAGGTCAGTTAGACACGTTGATGAGATGGTGAATGAGGTTAGTTAGACACGTCGATGAGATGGTGAATGAGGTTAGTTAGACACGTCAATGAGATGGTGAATGAGGTTAGTTAGACACGTTGATGAGATGGTGAATGAGGTTAGTTAGACACGTTGATGAGATGGTGAATGAGGTCAGTTAGACACGTCGATGAGATGGTGAATGAGGTTAGTTAGACACGTCGATGAGATGGTGAATGAGGTCAGTTAGACACGTCGATGAGATGGTGAATGAGGTTAGTTGGACACGTCGATGAGATGGTGAACGACGTTAGTTAGACACGTAGTGGAATGACATGTGATAAAACATCTCTCCCTCAGAGTATCTTAACGCCCTTTAACCTCTCACCCTCTCCCCAGGGAGCCCACCGTGCACGCCGCTTCTGCCCTCGTTGACACAGATCTGATTTAACATTTAAACAACAGCAAGGTGCACCGCCGGCAAGCCTCTGCAAACACCTCCAAACTCATGTACAAGCAGAGGCTCAGAGGCAAACAAGCAACCGAACGCAGAGCAGAGGTGAACACCACGAGACGTTGTTAATTCATAATATATTTTATATAATATATTTATTATTCGTTATGGAGGCCTTGGGATCAGATAAAACATTAGGCATTAACAGTCTCTGTCTCCCGTCTCCTCTCCTCCACTGTTTGGCCTTACCTCTCTGAAGCTTTTGTTCCAAACTACAGTACCTATTCCTGTCCTGCCACTCAGCCTGACAGTAAGATGTCTCTCTGAGAGGAGGTTCCCTCATGTGTTTGGTAACCCTTCCTGTCCTGACACTCAGCCTGACAGTAAGATATCTCTCTGAGAGGAGGTTCCCTCATGTGTTTGGTAACCCTTCCTGTCCTGACACTCAGCCTGACAGTAAGATATCTCTCTGAGAGGAGGTTCTTTCATGTGTTTGGTAACCCTTCCAGTCCTGACACTCAGCCTGACAGTAAGATATCTCTCTGAGAGGAGGTTCTTTCATGTGTTTGGTAACCCTTCCAGTCCTGACACTCAGCCTGACAGTAAGATATCTCTCTGAGAGGAGGTTCTTTCATGTGTTTGGTAACCCTTCCTGTCCTGACACTCAGCCTGACAGTAAGATATCTCTCTGAGAGGAGGTTCCCTCATGTGTTTGGTAACCCTTCCTGTCCTGGCACTCAGCCTGACAGTAAGATATCTCTCTGAGAGGAGGTTCTTTCATGTGTTTGGTAACCCTTCCTGTCCTGACACTCAGCCTGACAGTAAGATATCTCTCTGAGAGGAGGTTCTTTCATGAGTTTGGTAACCCTTCCTGTCCTACCACTCAGCCTGACAGTAAGATATCTCTCTGAGAGGAGGTTCTTTCATGTGTTTGGTAACCCTTCCTGTCCTGACACTCAGCCTGACAGTAAGATATCTCTCTGAGAGGAGTCCTGTTCTTTCATGTGTTTGGTAACCTAGTCTCTGTCTCTCCTCTCCTTTTTGGTAACCCTTCCAGCGGCTCCGTTAGTCGTATGAGACCGGTGGTGACCGACAGGTCAATACAGGCACGCCACTTAACTAGTTTTGGGGTAACCGTGCGCGTTGCAGGAAGTCTTGAGGGGTTCCGTTGGGCACAAGGAGTAATGGGAGCTACTGTCAAGAACACAGCAAGAGACAAAGGGGATTTCAGTTAAAGTCCATAACCTTTAACATAAAACTGTTACGGTGAGTGAATGAGGACCCAAAAGCGAACTAACTTAAACAGAGCTTCTTTAATGACCAAACATAGGTAGGCTCAGATAGACCGGCAGATTCCGACAGGACAGGACAAGGTTACAGCAAACATGACGATAGTCTGGCTCAGGCATGAAACACAAACAAACAAGAATCCGACAAGGACAGGAGCAGAAACAGAGAGAGATATTGGGACCTAATCAGAGGGAAAAAGGGAACAGGTGGGGAACGGGGTGAATGGGTAGTTAGAGGAGACAAGGGACAGCTGGGGGAAAGCGGGGGAGAAAAGGTAACCTAACACGACCAGCAGAGGGAGACAGGGTGAAGGGAAAGGACAGAGACAAGACAACATGACAGTACATGACAGTACCCCCCCACTCACCGAGCGCCTCCTGGCGCACTCGAGGAGGAAACCTGGCGGCAACGGAGGAAATCATCAATCAGCGCACGGTCCAGCACGTCCCGAGAGGGAACCCAACTCCTCTCCTCAGGACCGTACCCCTCCCAGTCAACTAGGTACTGATGACCACGGCCCCGAGGACGCATGTCCAAGATTTTACGGACCCTGTAGATAGGTGCGCCCTCGACAAGGATGGGGGGGGGGGGGGGGAAGACGAGCGGGGGCGCGAAGAACGGGCTTAACACAGGAGACATGGAAGACCGGGTGGACGCGACGAAGATATCGCGGAAGAAGAAGTCGCACTGCGACAGGATTAATGACCTGAGAGATACGGAATGGACCAATGAACCGCGGGGTCAACTTGCGAGAAGCCGTCTTAAGGGGAAGGTTCTGAGTGGAGAGCCAAACTCTCTGACCGCGACAATATCTAGGGCTCTTAGTTCTACGCTTATTAGCAGCTCTCACAGTCTGCGCCCTATAACGGCAAAGTGCAGACCTGACCCTCTTCCAGGTGCGCTCGCAACGTTGGACAAAAGCCTGAGCGGAGGGGACGCTGGACTCGGCGAACTGAGATGAGAACAACGGAGGCTGGTACCCGAGGCTACTCTGAAAAGGAGATAGCCCGGTCGCAGACGAAGGAAGCGAGTTGTGGGCGTATTCTGCCCAGGGGAGCTGTTCTGACCAAGACGCAGGGTTGCGAAAAGAAAGACTGCGTAAGATGCGACCAATAGTCTGATTGGCCCGTTCTGCTTGACCGTTAGACTGGGGGTGAAAGCCGGAAGAGAGACTGACGGAAGCCCCAATCAAACGGCAAAACTCCCTCCAAAATTGAGACGTGAATTGCGGACCTCTGTCCGAAACGACGTCTGACGGAAGGCCATGAATTCTGAAAACATTCTCGATGATGATTTGTGCCGTCTCTTTAGCAGAAGGAAGCTTAGCAAGGGGAATGAAATGAGCCGCCTTAGAGAACCTATCGACAACCGTAAGAATAACAGTCTTCCCCGCTGACGAAGGCAGTCCGGTGACAAAATCTAAGGCGATGTGAGACCACGGTCGAGAGGGAATAGGAAGCGGCCTGAGACGGCCGGCAGGAGGAGAGTTACCGGACTTAGTCTGCGCGCAGACCGAACAAGCAGCCACGAAACGACGCGTGTCATGCTCCCGGGTGGGCCACCAGAAACGCTGGCGAATGGAAGCAAGCGTACCCCGAACGCCAGGGTGGCCGGCTAACTTGGCAGAGTGAGCCCACTGAAGAACGGCCAGACGAGTAGGAACGGGAACGAAAAGAAGGTTCCTAGGACAAGCGCGCGGCGACGGAGTTTGAGTGAGTGCTTGCTTTACCTGCCTCTCAATTCCCCAGACAGTCAACCCGACAACACGCCCCTCAGGGAGAATCCCCTCGGGGTCAGTGGAGGCTACTGAAGAACTGAAGAGACGAGACAAAGCATCAGGCTTGGTGTTCTTAGAGCCCGGACGATAAGAAATCACGAACTCGAAACGAGCGAAAAACAGCGCCCAACGCGCCTGACGCGCATTAAGTCGTTTGGCAGAACGGATGTACTCAAGGTTCCTATGGTCAGTCCAAACGACAAAAGGAACGGTCGCCCCCTCCAACCACTGTCGCCATTCGCCTAGGGCTAACCGGATGGCGAGCAGTTCGCGGTTACCCACATCATAGTTACGTTCCGACGGCGACAGGCGATGAGAAAAATACGCGCATGGGTGGACCTTGTCGTCAGAGAGGGAGCGCTGAGAAAGGATGGCTCCCACTCCCACCTCTGACGCGTCAACCTCGACAACGAACTGTCTAGAGACGTCAGGTGTAACAAGGATAGGAGCGGATGTAAAACGATTCTTGAGGAGATCAAAAGCTCCCTGGGCGGAAACGGACCACTTAAAGCACGTCTTGACAGAAGTAAGGGCTGTGAGAGGAGCTGCCACCTGACCGAAATTACGGATGAAACGACGATAGAAGTTCGCGAAGCCGAGAAAGCGCTGCAGCTCGACGCGTGACTTAGGGACGGGCCAATCAATGACAGCTTGGACCTTAGCGGGATCCATCTTAATGCCTTCAGCGGAAATAACAGAACCGAGAAATGTGACGGAGGAGGCATGAAAAGTGCACTTCTCAGCCTTCACAAAAAGACAATTCTCTAAAAGGCGCTGGAGGACACGTCGAACGTGCTGAACATGAATCTGGAGTGACGGTGAAAAAATCAGGATATCGTCAAGGTAAACGAAAACAAAGATGTTCAGCATGTCTCTCAGGACATCATTGACTAATGCCTGAAAGACAGCTGGAGCGTTAGCGAGGCCGAAAGGAAGAACCCGGTATTCAAAGTGCCCTAACGGAGTGTTAAACGCCGTCTTCCACTCGTCCCCCTCCCTGATGCGCACGAGATGGTAAGCGTTACGAAGGTCCAACTTAGTGAAAAACCTGGCTCCCTGCAGGATCTCGAAGGCTGAAGACATAAGAGGAAGCGGATAACGATTCTTCACTGTTATGTCATTCAGCCCTCGATAATCTATGCAGGGGCGCAGAGACCCGTCCTTCTTCTTGACAAAAAAAACCCCCGCTCCGGCGGGAGAGGAGGAGGGGACTATGGTACCGGCGTCAAGAGCTACAGACAAATAATCTTCGAGAGCCTTACGTTCGGGAGCCGACAGAGAGTATAGTCTACCCCGGGGGGGGGTGGTTCCCGGAAGGAGATCAATACTACAATCATACGACCGGTGTGGAGGAAGAGAGGTGGCCCTGGACCGACTGAACACCGTGCGCAGATCGTGATATTCCTCCGGCACCCCTGTCAAATCACCAGGCTCCTCCTGTGAAGAAGAGACAGAGGAAACAGGAGGGATAGCAGACATTAAACATTTCACATGACAAGAGACGTTCCAGGAGAGGATAGAATTACTAGACCAATTAATGGAAGGATTATGACAAACTAGCCAGGGATGGCCCAAAACAACAGGTGTAAAAGGTGAACGAAAAATTAAAAAAGAAATGGTTTCACTATGATTACCAGAAACAGTGAGGGTTAAAGGTAGCGTCTCACGCTGAATCCTGGGGAGAGGACTACCATCCAGGGCGAACAAGGCCGTGGGCTCCTTTAACTGTCTGAGAGGAATGTCATGTTCCCGAGCCCAGGTCTCGTCCATAAAACAGCCCTCCGCCCCAGAGTCTATTAAGGCACTGCAGGAAGCTGACGAACCGGTCCAGCGTAGATGGACCGACAAGGTAGTGCAGGATCTTGAAGGAGAGACAGGAGTAGTAGCGCTCACCAGTAGCCCTCCGCTTACTGACGAGCTCTGGCCTTTTACTGGACATGAAGTGACAAAATGACCAGCGGAACCGCAATAGAGACAGAGGCGGTTGGTGATTCTCCGTTCCCTCTCCTCAGTCGAGATGCGGATACCTCCCAGCTGCATGGACTCAGCACCCGAGCCGGCAGAGGAAGATGGTAGTGATGCGGAGAGGGAGGCGACGGAGAGCGCGAGCTCCTTTCCACGAGCTCGGTGACGAAGATCAACCCGTCGCTCAATGCGAATAGCGAGTTCAATCAAGGAATCCACGCTGGAAGGAACCTCCCGGGAGAGAATCTCATCCTTTACCTCTGCGCGGAACCCCTCCAGAAGACGAGCGAGCAAGGCCGGCTCGTTCCAGCCACTGGAGACAGCAAGAGTGCGAAACTCAATAGAGTAGTCTGTTATGGATCGATTGCCTTGACATAGGGAAGACAGGGCCCTGGAAGCTTCCTCCCCAAAAACAGATCGATCAAAAACCCGTATCATCTCCTCCTTAAAGTCTTGATACTGGTTAGTACACTCAGCCCTTGCCTCCCAGATTGCCGTGCCCCACTCACGAGCCCGTCCAATAAGGAGAGATATGACGTAGGCGACACGAGCAGTGCTCCTGGAGTAAGTGTTGGGCTGGAGAGAAAACACAATATCACACTGGGTGAGGAACGAGCGGCATTCAGTGGGCTCCCCAGAGTAACACGGCGGGTTATTGATTCTGGGCTCCGGAGATTCGAAAGCCCTGGAAGTGGCCGGTGGATCGAGGCGGAGATGGTGAACCTGTTCTGTGAGGTTGGAGACTTGGGTGGCCAGGGTCTCAACGGCATGTCGAGCAGCAGACAATTCCTGCTTGTGTCTGCCTAGCATCGCTCCCTGGGTCTCGACGGCTGAGTGGAGAGGATCCGAAGTCGCTGGGTCCATTCTTGGTCGGATTCTTCTGTTACGGTGAGTGAATGAGGACCCAAAAGCGAACTAACTTAAACAGAGCTTCTTTAATGACCAAACATAGGTAGGCTCAGATAGACCGGCAGATTCCGACAGGACAGGACAAGGTTACAGCAAACATGACGATAGTCTGGCTCAGGCATGAAACACAAACAAACAAGAATCCGACAAGGACAGGAGCAGAAACAGAGAGAGATATTGGGACCTAATCAGAGGGAAAAAGGGAACAGGTGGGGAACGGGGTGAATGGGTAGTTAGAGGAGACAAGGGACAGCTGGGGGAAAGCGGGGGAGAAAAGGTAACCTAACACGACCAGCAGAGGGAGACAGGGTGAAGGGAAAGGACAGAGACAAGACAACATGACAGTACATGACAAAAACAGTATCAATGTCTGTATGGTTTTATTTCCTGGAGGGATGGGGGATGTTCTGAAGGACAATAAAAAAGAAACAGGGAGGTTGCAGTTGTATACAAATGAAAAGTGTCACCCTTTAATTCATAAAACACAATAAAAAAAATATTGCTTTAAAGCTAGAATCTGCAGTTGAAAAACAATAACAAAGGAGACAAAGCCACCATTGTTTTGGTAAAGAGCTGAGGGATGGGCCTAGAGAAATGTAATGATATCAGAATTATAGTTTTAACAAGGCTCGAGACCATATATATGTATATATACAGTTGAAGTCGGAAGTTTACATACACCTTAGCCAAATACATTTAAACTCAGTTTTTCGCAATTCCTGACATTTAACTCTAGTAAAAATTCCCTGTCTTAGGTCAGTTAGGATCACCACTTCATTTTAAGAATGTGAAATGTCAGAATAATTATAGAGAGAATTATTTATTTCAGCTTTTATTACTTTCATCACATTCCCAGTGGGTCAGAAGTTTACATACACTCAATTAATATTTGGTAGCATTGCCCTGAATTTTTAAAACTTGGGTCAAACGTTTCAGGTAGCCTTCCACAAGCTTCCCACAATAAGTTGGGTGAATTGTGGCCCATTCCTCCGGACAGAGCTGGTGGAACTGAGTCAGGGTTGTAAGACCTCCTTGCTTGCACACGCTTTTTCAGTTCTGCCACAAATGTTCTATGGGATTGAGGTCAGGGCTTTGTGATGACCAGTCCAAGACCTTGACTTTGTTGTCCTTATGCCATTTTGCCACAACTCTGGAAGTATGCTTGGGGTCATTGTCCATTTGGAAGACCCATTTGCGACCAAGCTTTAACTTCCTGACTGATGTCTTGAGATGTTGCTCCAATATATCCACATCATTTTCCTACCTCATGATGCCATCTATTTTGTGAAGTGCACCAGTCCCTCCTGCAGCAAAGCACCCCCCACAACATGATGCTGCCACCCCCGTGCTTCACGGTTGGGATGCTGTTCTTTGGCTTGCAAGCCTCCCCCTTTCCCCCCCAAACATAACAATGGTCATTATGGCCAAACAGTTCTATTTTTGTTTCATCAGACCAGAGGACATTTCTCCAAAAAGTATGATCTTTGTCCCCATGTGCAGTTGCAAACCGGAGTCTGGCTTTTTTATGGCGGTTTTGGAGCAGTGGCTTCTTCCTCGCTGAGCAGCCTTTCAGGTTATGTCGATATAGGACTCGTTTTAATGTGGATATAGATACTTTTGTACCGGTTTCCTCCAGCATCTTCACAAGGTCTTTTGGTGTTGTTCTGGGATTGATTTACACTTTTCACACCAAAGTACGTTAATCTCTAGGAGACAGAACACGTCTCCTTCCTGAGCGGTATGATGGCTGTGTGGTCCCATGGTGTTTATACTTGCTTACTATTGTTTGTACAGATGAACGTGGTACCTTCAGGCGATAGGAAATTGCTCCCTATGATGAACCAGTCTTGTGGAGGTCTGCAATTTTTTTTCTGAGATCTTGACTGATTTCTTTTGATTTTCCCATGATGTCAAGCAAAGAGGCACTGAGTTTGAAGGTAGGCCTTGACATACATCCACAAGTACACCTCCAATTAACTCCAATTAGTTTAATTAGCCTATCAAAAGCTTCTAAAGTGATGACATCATTTTCTGGACTTTTCCAAGCTGTTTAAAGGCACAGTCAACTTAGTGTATGTTAACTTCTGACCCATTGGAATTGTGATACATTTAATTATAAGTGAAATAGTCTGTCTGTAAACAATTGTTGTAAAAATGACTTGTCATGCACAAAGTAGATGTCCTAACCCGACTTGCCAAAACTATAGTTTGTTAACAAGACATTTGTGGAGTGGTAGAAAAACGAGTTTTAATGACTCCAACCTAAGTGTATGTAAACGTCCGACTTCAACTGTATATATATATATCTTTACATTTATGTTGTTTACAGACATTGGAGTAAAAAAAAGCAATCAATTTGGCCTTTAATAGAGTACTACAGTTGAACTACACTCATTTATAATATTCTTTAAGCATCAATGAGTATTTATGAGTATGAGTGAGTCAATGAGTATTTATCATAAATAAATTTATGTCCAAAAATGGATGTAGCAACTAAGAATTTAGCTTCAATATTCTGTTGTCTTTCAGCCGTTTAACAGTTTATGACCTCTGAATTCGCTATAAACGGTTTCCTCCTTTGGTTTTGGGTTCACGTCAAATAAGAGGGGGACTCGAGGTGTAACCCGAAACACTCACTATATAGGAATGACCATGACAGGGTTTAAGTGTTTGTATACAATAGTGAATTAGAACAAATTGGCTCAGAATAATTGAAGCCATTTTACACTTCGCATTGGGAATATTTACTTTGTTCAATATGTTGTCGGATGGAACCATGTAATTCACAATGCACTGTTAGCTATTGTACGGTTTTTAATTACTAGTGCTGAGCGATTAACCTACTTTTGGGGGATTTTTCTTCTCTTTTTTTTAAAACTATAATTGACCAACGTCGGTTCAATTATTAGAATTCCATTTCCTTCCTGTTTTTTTTTCCCTGTGAGCTCAATATGCACATTGCAGTTTCTGTAGAGATAAATCAGATCCAGCCCGAACTGTGTGATGTTGTAGGGAGTTGTAGTTTCCAACAGGCCAATACTCTACATAGTTTAACGACAGAAATGGTGGTAGTTAACTACAATGACCATAATCCATTGCGTGCCTACATGTCCGCCTGTCACATAAGAGAATGCAGTTTCTTCGGGAGGAATCTCTACCTGAAAATACATGATCTAAGTGATTGATAGTTGATATTCTACAGTCATAAAAGTATGCCATAATTACTTTGAAGAACTACTTAAATCGTCATTTTGTCAGAAAGCGCTACAGAGATGAGATGACTTAGAATGAAATAAAGTTATTCAATAAAACATTTAATACACACAAAAACTGAAATATTTTATTAAATTAATGTGAATAAATAATGGTTAATGGGGCGGCAGGGTAGCCTAGTGGTTAGAGTGTAGGGACGGCAAGGTAGCCTAGTGGTTAGAGTGTAGAGGCGGCAGGGTAGCCTAGTGGTTAGAGTGTAGGGACGGCAAGGTAGCCTAGTGGTTAGAGTGTAGGGGCGGCAGGGTAGCCTAGTGGTTAGAGTGTAGGGACGGCAAGGTAGCCTAGTGGTTAGAGTGTAGGGACGGCAAGGTAGCCTAGTGGTTAGAGTGTAGGGGCGGCAGGGTAGCCTAGTGGTTAGAGTGTAGGGGCGGCAGGGTAGCCTAGTTGTTAGAGTGTAGAGGCGGCAGGGTAGCCTAGTGGTTAGAGTGTAGGGGCGGCAGGGTAGCCTAGTGGTTAGAGTGTAGGGACGGCAAGGTAGCCTAGTGGTTAGAGTGTAGGGGCGGCAGGGTAGCCTAGTGGTTAGAGTGTAGGGACGGCAAGGTAGCCTAGTGGTTAGAGTGTAGGGGCGGCAGGGTAGCCTAGTGGTTAGAGTGTAGGGACGGCAAGGTAGCCTAGTGGTTAGAGTGTAGGGGCGGCAGGGTAGCCTAGTGGTTAGAGTGTAGGGACGGCAAGGTAGCCTAGTGGTTAGAGTGTAGGGGCGGCAGGGTAGCCTAGTGGTTAGAGTGTAGGGACGGCAAGGTAGCCTAGTGGTTAGAGTGTAGGGGCGGCAGGGTAGCCTAGTTGTTAGAGTGTAGGGGCGGCAGGGTAGCCTAGTGGTTAGAGTGTAGGGGCGGCAGGGTAGCCTAGTGGTTAGAGTGTAGGGGCGGCAGGGTAGCCTAGTTGTTAGAGTGTAGGGGCGGCAGGGTAGCCTAGTGGTTAGAGTGTAGGGGCGGCAGGGTAGCCTAGTGGTTAGAGTGTAGGGACGGCAAGGTAGCCTAGTGGTTAGAGTGTAGGGGCGGCAGGGTAGCCTAGTGGTTAGAGTGTAGGGACGGCAAGGTAGCCTAGTGGTTAGAGTGTAGGGGCGGCAGGGTAGCCTAGTGGTTAGAGTGTAGGGGCGGCAGGGTAGCCTAGTGGTTAGAGTGTAGGGGCGGCAGGGTAGCCTAGTGGTTAGAGTGTAGGGACGGCAGGGTAGCCTAGTGGTTAGAGTGTAGGGGCGGCAGGGTAGCCTAGTGGTTAGAGTGTAGGGGCGGCAGGGTAGCCTAGTGGTTAGAGTGTAGGGACGGCAGGGTAGCCTAGTGGTTAGAGTGTTGAACTAGTAACCGAAAGGTTGCAAGTTCAAAACCCCGAGCTGTTGTTCTGCTCCTGAACAGGCAGTTAACCCACTGTTCCTAGGCCGTCATTGAAAATAAGAATTTGTTCTTAACTGACTTGCCTAGTTAAATAAAGGTAAAAAATAAGCAGTGATATGGAATGATGGCAATTATTAATTGCTATATTATGTTACAGCATTCAACCTGCATAATGCATTTAACATTTTTTTTTTAAACTTACATTTTTCCGAAACCGAAAACGGATTCTATTTTAATTATCGAACTTAAACAGGCCTAAAAAAATCGCTCAGCACTATGAATAATTAATAGAGCCGTTAAGAGTTATTGGTTCTCTTCGCCTTGCTTCAAAACACTGAAACAGCGTTTTGTAACAGTTTAACAGAGCACCAATCCCACCAAGGCTGTAGAAAAGTCTGTCTCTGTGCATGACCTTTGGTTCTGCATCTCTGTAGAACTCTGGTTACTGAAGGGGACTACTTTTTTGAGGAGGGACAAGAAAGGGCTCCACGAGTATAGAGTTCCCATAGGGAAGAATGAAGAGCCGGGTCACCTTGCACAACATGGGTGGAACTTTACATGCAACATTGTGGATCAAAGCCTGAACCAAAGTAGGTGGACGTGCTGTAAGACAGGATCCAGTGAAGGACAGGAAGACAGGATCCAGTGAAAGACAGGAAGACAGGATCCAGTGAAGGACACATTCATGAAAGGGAAAGGTCAGAGTTTAAGAAAGAGCAGGAAGAGAAACTGTCACCTTTCTTAGCTTCTCTTATTCTTTAATGATTCACTGAATCTAAAACACAGATAAAAAATATTGAAATCTAAAACTCAAATGCTATATACAGCACAGGGCAATAAAATAAGCAATAACATGTTAATGTACTGCAAAGTTAGACCATGATGATGTGTATATCAGCTGACGAGATTCCAGGGGTCTGACCTAGTGCTGTTCAGCAGAGAAACCATTACATCTGTCTGGTTCCCTGTGGAGAAGCATGGCAATCAGCCAGACGAGAGTGTCAGTGGCAGTCAGACGAGGGTGTCAGTGGCAGTCAGACGAGAGTGTCAGTGGCAGTCAGACGAGGGTGTCAGTGCCAGTCAGACGAGGGTGTCAGTGGCAGTCAGACGAGAGTGTCAGTGGCAGTCAGACGAGAGTGTCAGTGGCAGTCAGACGAGAGTGTCAGTGGCAGTCAGACGAGAGTGTCAGTGGCAGTCAGACGAGAGTGTCAGTGGCAGTCAGACGAGGGTGTCAGTGGCAGTCAGACGAGGGTGTCAGTGGCAGTCAGACGAGGGTGTCAGTAGCAGTCAGACGAGGGTGTCCGTGGCAGTCAGACGAGGGTGTCAGTAGCAGTCAGACCAGGGTGTCACTAGCATTCAGACCAGGGTGTCAGTAGCAGTCAGACGAGGGTGTCAGTAGCAGTCAGACCAGGGTGTCACTAGCATTCAGACGAGGGTGTCAGTAGCAGTCAGACGAGGGTGTCACTAGCATTCAGACCAGGGTGTCAGTAGCGGTCAGACCAGTTCGACAAGGGTGTCAGACCAGTCAGATGTGGGTGTCATTAGCAGTCAGACCAGGGTGTCAGTAGCAGTCAGACGAGGGTATCAGTAGCAGTCAGACCAGGGTGTCAGTAGCAGTCAGACCAGGGTCAGACCAGGGTGTCAGTAGCAGTCAGACCAGTCAGACGAGGGTGTCAGTAGCAGTCAGACCAGGGTGTCAGTAGCAGTCAGACCAGGGTGTCAGTAGCAGTCAGACGAGGGTCAGACCAGGGTGTCAGTAGCAGTCAGACCAGGGTGTCAGTAGCAGTCAGACCAGGGTGTCAGTAACAGTCAGACCAGGGTGTCAGTAGCAGTCAGACCAGGGTGTCAGTAGCAGTCAGACCAGGGTGTCAGTAACAGTCAGACCAGGGTGTCAGTAGCAGTCAGACCAGGGTGTCAGTAACAGTCAGACCAAGGTGTCAGTAGCAGTCAGACCAGGGTGTCAGTAGCAGTCAGACCAGGGTGTCAGTAGCAGTCAGACCAGGGTGTCAGTAACAGTCAGACCAAGGTGTCAGTAGCAGTCAGACCAGGGTGTCAGTAGCAGTCAGACCAGGGTCAGACCAGTCAGACCAGGGTGTCAGTAACAGTCAGACCAGGGTGTCAGTAGCAGTCAGATGATCAGGAGAAAGTAGAGGGGACCGAAAGGGAACATGAAAAGTGCAATTGTCCACAACATCCCTAAGGAAATCAAAATAATTCCACATCCATAAAATGATACTTGTCATGGTTGGTCTGCGTGAAGCCTGCATCCATCCCAAATAGCACCCTATATCCTACATAGTACACTACTTTGGACCATAGCCCTATGGGTCCTGGTCCAAAGTAGTGCACTACGTAGGGTACCATTTTTGACGCAAACTATATCATCACCCTGCTCATTACGTCTTCATGAAGGGCTCTTCTGGGGCACACTTGATCTCCCAATATGAGTTGGAGGGGATTTCTCTTTTCCATTTTATTAGCAGCTAAGCTCTTTACACTTGTAGCATATTGCAGCAGGTTTCAAGCTTATACTTTATTGTCTTACATTATTGAAAATCTAGGCCCTCAGAGCCATTTCCCCCAGGTCTAGCTTTGTGTGAGAACACATGGATTTCTCTGGCTAGTACACTGGGCTGTACTGGGGGAGGACAGGGGATATTGTAAGGGTAATACTCATTAATCCATCCTGGTTGACTTTCCTCAAAACTTTAGCCCTCCCCTATTGCATCTGTTGAGCCATGTTGATACCCTGACATCTATGAATATATGATTCATCATGGCATTATGACTGCCAATGACTTCGTATCATATGAGGTGAACTGGAAACTGTCAGAAAGTTCTAGAAGGATAGGATACAGAGAGAGCATGCTAACGTTCTAGGAGAGATAGGATACAGAGAGAGCATGCTAACATTCTAGCAGAATAGGATACATAGAGAGAGCATGCTAACATTCTAGCAGAATAGGATACAGAGAGAGAGCATGCTAACATTCTAGCAGGATAGGATACAGAGAGAGCATGCTAACGTTCTAGAAGGATAGGATACAGAGAGAGCATGCTAACGTTCTAGAAGGATAGGATACAGAAATAGCATGCTAACGTTCTAGGAGAGATAGGATACAGAGAGAGCATGCTAACATTCTAGCAGAATAGGATACATAGAGAGAGCATGCTAACATTCTAGCAGAATAGGATACAGAGAGAGAGCATGCTAACATTCTAGCAGGATAGGATACAGAGAGAGCATGCTAACGTTCTAGAAGGATAGGATACAGAGAGAGCATGCTAACGTTCTAGAAGGATAGGATACAGAAATAGCATGCTAACGTTCTAGAAGGATAGGATACAGAGAGAGCATTCTAATGTTCTAGAAGGATAGGATACAGAGAGAGCATGCTAACATTCTAGAAAGATAGGATACAGAGGGAGCATGCTAACGTTCTAGAAGGATAGGATACAGAGAGAGCATGCTAACGTTCTAGAAGGATAGGATACAGAAATAGCATGCTAACGTTCTAGAAGGATAGGATACAGAGAGAGCATGCTAACAGTCCATATCCTGTCCTTTGGAACATGCTAACATTCTAGAAGGCAGGGGAGTTGAAAAATACTGGAATAGAGAAGTGGCCTGAAAATGTGTGATCTAGTTAAACTCCATGGATAAGAATGTGGATGTTAGCTACAGTAGAAGCTACCCCCTGACATGATACATGTGAACCAAACACAGCTAGCAGTAATATGGAATTAAAACATACTCAAACAAGAGAGACTAAAATTAAAACAGAATAAACGCTGTTCACATATAATTCACTATAGTAAACATACCAGACTGCCGAAGGGTAAAGATCCACAATGTACAGCAGGCAGCAGAAGCCCGTGAATAGATGACATCTGGAAATAAGCTTCATATAAAACACTTTTTTTGAATAACAAAAACACATCTAAATGTCCACACATTGTTCATCAAAATCATACTTTATTGAAAGTTGTTTTTCCTAGTACTATAAAAATAAACTATTACATTGAGTCATAACCTGAAATTTAACAGCATCAACTATAAAACTCACTGCTTGGCAAGGTGGAAACTGGCTTCAAATCATTCTAAGACGACACAAAACCAAATCTAGTGGGAAACAGACAAATCATTCTAAGACGACACAAAACCAAATCTAGTGGGAAACAGACAAATCATTCTAAGACGACACAAAACCAAATCTAGTGGGAAACAGACAAATCATTCTAAGACGACACAAAACCAAATCTAGTGGGAAACAGACAAATCATTCTAAGACGACACAAAACCAAATCTAGTGGGAAACAGACAAATCATTCTAAGGCGACACAAAACCAAATCTAGTGGGAAACAGACAAATCATTCTAAGACGACACAAAACCAAATCTAGTGGGAAACAGACAAATCATTCTAAGACGACACAAAACCAAATCTAGTGGGAAACAGACAAATCATTCTAAGACGACACAAAACCAAATCTAGTGGGAAACAGACAAATCATTCTAAGACGACACAAAACCAAATCTAGTGGGAAACAGACAAATCATTCTAAGACGACACAAAACCAAATCTAGTGGGAAACAGACAAATCATTCTAAGACGACACAAAACCAAATCTAGTGGGAAACAGACAAATCATTCTAAGACGACACAAAACCAAATCTAGTGGGAAACAGACAAATGATTCTAAGGCGACACAAAACCAAATCTAGTGGGAAACAGACAAATCATTCTAAGACGACACAAAACCAAATCTAGTGGGAAACAGACAAATCATTCTAAGACGACACAAAACCAAATCTAGTGGGAAACAGACAAATCATTCTAAGACGACACAAAACCAAATCTAGTGGGAAACAGACAAATCATTCTAAGACGACACAAAACCAAATCTAGTGGGAAACAGACAAATCATTCTAAGACGACACAAAACCAAATCTAGTGGGAAACAGACAAATCATTCTAAGACGACACAAAACCAAATCTAGTGGGAAACAGACAAATCATTCTAAGACGACACAAAACCAAATCTAGTGGGAAACAGACAAATCATTCTAAGACGACACAAAACCAAATCTAGTGGGAAACAGACAAATCATTCTAAGACGACACAAAACCAAATCTAGTGGGAAACAGACAAATCATTCTAAGACGACACAAAACCAAATCTAGTGGGAAACAGACAAATCATTCTAAGACGACACAAAACCAAATCTAGTGGGAAACAGACAAATCATTCTAAGACGACACAAAACCAAATCTAGTGGGAAACAGACAAATCATTCTAAGGCGACACAAAACCAAATCTAGTGGGAAACAGACAAATCATTCTAAGACGACACAAAACCAAATCTAGTGGGAAACAGACAAATCATTCTAAGACGACACAAAACCAAATCTAGTGGGAAACAGACAAATCATTCTAAGACGACACAAAACCAAATCTAGTGGGAAACAGACAAATCATTCTAAGACGACACAAAACCAAATCTAGTGGGAAACAGACAAATCATTCTAAGACGACACAAAACCAAATCTAGTGGGAAACAGACAAATCATTCTAAGACGACACAAAACCAAATCTAGTGGGAAACAGACAAATCATTCTAAGACGACACAAAACCAAATCTAGTGGGAAACAGACAAATCATTCTAAGACGACACAAAACCAAATCTAGTGGGAAACAGACAAATCATTCTAAGACGACACAAAACCAAATCTAGTGGGAAACAGACAAATCATTCTAAGACGACACAAAACCAAATCTAGTGGGAAACAGACAAATCATTCTAAGACGACACAAAACCAAATCTAGTGGGAAACAGACAAATCATTCTAAGACGACACAAAACCAAATCTAGTGGGAAACAGACAAATCATTCTAAGGCGACACAAAACCAAATCTAGTGGGAAACAGACAAATCATTCTAAGACGACACAAAACCAAATCTAGTGGGAAACAGACAAATCATTCTAAGACGACACAAAACCAAATCTAGTGGGAAACAGACAAATCATTCTAAGACGACACAAAACCAAATCTAGTGGGAAACAGACAAATCATTCTAAGACGACACAAAACCAAATCTAGTGGGAAACAGACAAATCATTCTAAGACGACACAAAACCAAATCTAGTGGGAAACAGACAAATCATTCTAAGACGACACAAAACCAAATCTAGTGGGAAACAGACAAATCATTCTAAGGCGACACAAAACCAAATCTAGTGGGAAACAGACAAATCATTCTAAGACGACACAAAACCAAATCTAGTGGGAAACAGACAAATCATTCTAAGACGACACAAAACCAAATCTAGTGGGAAACAGACAAATCATTCTAAGACGACACAAAACCAAATCTAGTGGGAAACAGACAAATCATTCTAAGACGACACAAAACCAAATCTAGTGGGAAACAGACAAATCATTCTAAGACGACACAAAACCAAATCTAGTGGGAAACAGACAAATCATTCTAAGACGACACAAAACCAAATCTAGTGGGAAACAGACAAATCATTCTAAGACGACACAAAACCAAATCTAGTGGGAAACAGACAAATCATTCTAAGACGACACAAAACCAAATCTAGTGGGAAACAGACAAATCATTCTAAGACGACACAAAACCAAATCTAGTGGGAAACAGACAAATCATTCTAAGACGACACAAAACCAAATCTAGTGGGAAACAGACAAATCATTCTAAGACGACACAAAACCAAATCTAGTGGGAAACAGACAAATCATTCTAAGACGACACAAAACCAAATCTAGTGGGAAACAGACAAATCATTCTAAGGCGACACAAAACCAAATCTAGTGGGAAACAGACAAATCATTCTAAGACGACACAAAACCAAATCTAGTGGGAAACAGACAAATCATTCTAAGACGACACAAAACCAAATCTAGTGGGAAACAGACAAATCATTCTAAGACGACACAAAACCAAATCTAGTGGGAAACAGACAAATCATTCTAAGACGACACAAAACCAAATCTAGTGGGAAACAGACAAATCATTCTAAGACGACACAAAACCAAATCTAGTGGGAAACAGACAAATCATTCTAAGACGACACAAAACCAAATCTAGTGGGAAACAGACAAATCATTCTAAGACGACACAAAACCAAATCTAGTGGGAAACAGACAAATCCTTGTCAAAACGGCTCAACATTTCAAGTGTAGATCAAACTATTGAAAACTGGCTGAAAACGTTCATGAGATTAACACAATTCAGGACACTATCCAAAATGAAACGATTAGCACAAATATTAGTTACCAAACTTCTTATTTTATATTCAGCCAATTACATTTTAGAAAAATATATAAAATATTTATTTCACAAAAATATATTTGCAGACAGGATTATCCATTTCTAAAAAGGTTAACAATTATATAACTTTAAAAAGTTTTTACTTATCAATATTACTATTTACATGTATATTTTCTGGCAGCTTTAGAAAGCAGTCTTGATACTGGGACAATAAGTATTTATTTTTATTTTTTAAAAACACATCCATTGACTTTAAAGGAGTATCCACATTACAGTGTAAAGTTACAGTATTAATTGTGGCTTTGATGGCTCCTTCCTTATGGTTGTGTGTAGACTACACTGTAGTGGTTATCTTTCCATTCAAACAGAATGTTAGTGAGATGGTATGAAATCATCATGTCTACTGTCTGGTTAGTAGCCATTTTCCCCATACCAGTGTTAGGTAGTGTAAACATGCGAGGCTATACATGAAGCAGTACAGTGTTTGTGGTTAATAACAGCTAGAAAAGGCAAGGCACACTGATAAATCGGTTCACAGCCACATACAAAATGGCTTGATCAAGCACTCAATCATTCTCTTCATCCTCAAGGATCCTTCAGGTCTTCAAACGATCTCTGATCATGACGATAACCGATCAATACCCCATGATGTGGTTAATGTGGCCCTGAGAAGAGACTCATTATGTGACACAGGTAATCTTTACGGAATAAACAGTTTACATGATGGTAGCATTCCAAATGGCACCCTCTCCACTATATAGTGCACTACGCGGGGAACAGGGTAGTGCACTATATAGGGAATAGGGTAGTGCACTATATAGGGAATAGGGTAGTGCACTATATAGGGAATAGGGTAGTGCACTATATAGGGAATAGGGTAGTGCACTATTTAGGGAATAGGGTAGTGCACTATATAGGGAATAGGGTAGTGCACTATATAGGGAATAGGGTAGTGCACTATATAGGGAATAGGGTAGTGCACTATATAGGGAATAGGGTAGTGCACTACATAGGGAATAGGGTAGTGCACTACATAGGGAATAGGGTGCCATTTGGGACTGAACCCAGGTCATGTTCATTAATCAGTCCCTCCAGCATTTTGATGGGATTTTTGCAGAGCAAACGGCTTGATTTTGCTGCGGCAACCTTGACATTTTGCATGGCAATATGCTATGATTTAGTCCAATTTGTCGTGAAACTGAGCTGACGAGGGGGGAATAAGATTTGTTGATGTGTGGCTTCATTTAAACATATTATGCAGTAAATATACTCTGATTGGTTGAAATTGCAAGCCCTATATTTGTACTGCGGTGATGGGCCTGGTTTGTGTGACAACATTGCGATGATTTGACTGTTGCACGTGGAAAGAGTGCAGTGATTGGTCAAATTTACAAGCCCCCCGCATAATACGCAGGGAATTATTGATTTAGCAATAAATAAATGAATAAAAAAATAATAATTGCAGAAACCTGGAGGGACTGATTAACCCGTTTAACATTAGAAAGTCCAGAACGCCGACTCGGCCCAAGGTGAGCATGAAGAGCAAAGGGCTCCATGGTCAATATGGTAGGTTCTTTAGCCCGAGGGCCAACCCTTTCTAAAATAGCCATCTTTTATTACGTTGATTTTATAGGTGCAACAATTGTCCCCAAAGTAAGAGACGTAATATCCCATATTAGTTATAAGGAATGTATGACTATATGTGCTATAGCTGTTAAATCCACGATTGCCACTGATGAGACATTTGTTTAGGTGTTTCTGGGATGGCTTGTACAAAATGCTGGGTTATAGGCCTAGACACTGACATATGATATCAGTCACTACTGGGATATGTTTAGGCAAAAAATCAGGACACTACTTACGGGCTCTCCTGCCAGGCACCGATTACAACATTGGCTGCCTTGGACTGCATAGACCTGTACAAGAGACAACACGAGCCTGGAGGGTTATTACGGCAACAATTACACTCGATTAATTTAATGGATTGTCATATTGTACTTATGCAATAAAACATTTGAGGATAAACACTGCATCGAAGACAAGACTATTCAAAGTAAAACGAAATATGACAGAAGGACAAATCCACAGTGGAGTGAAAAGATATACAAATATAAATGTCAACATTGTGGCACTAAGCCACATTCCTTGGGTAAGGATGAGATGCAATTTCCCAAACAGTTATTGCTTCCTTGACATCACCAGCATTGAGGGAAAAAAAACTGTCGTAAAGATAGCCAAGGCTACACCTTCTAGAGATAAAGATATTGAGGAAGCATGTTGTCATGGATACGCCTAGTGTCCCTTACTGCTTGACCTATGAACCTTTATTACGACTCCAGCGTCATCATCATTCAAGGAGGAAAACATAGACCGTAAGAACACTCCTGCAATGCATGTGGGAGGCCAACTCCTTTCAAATATAGGGCTAGACTGTAGCAACAAAAGTATCCAAAATAGTTGAATATGCATATCTACCATGTTGGAAGCTGGGTGGTTGCTGCTGACACCGCTGTTTGGGACACCCTGCTGTTGCATGCTGGCATCCATGGCACCGTCAGTCACCATCCCGCCATGTTCAACCTGGACGCAGACTCCCGCTCCGTTGCACAGTCGTTTCTGAGGATTCAAACAATGCAGCATAGTTGTGTAACGTGACAGGTAATAATGATCGAGCTAGTTAGCTAAGTGGTTATAGGCATGCGTGCACTTAGCTAATGTACTGAGAGAGCGTTTCTTCATGAGAGACTGTGTAGCACGTATTCATAGTGACACGTGCTTCTACATTTTGTAAACACGTTAGTTCCCTATGAGTTAGCTTAGCTTAGCTAGAGCTCCCATACAACCAAATATCCATGCAAGGTTAGCTAAACGAGTAGCAATCACAAATACATGCACACGTGATAACCAATACATCACTATGAACTGATTTAGCCTAAAGATAGCAACAAGACAACTGGACAGCTATTTCAATAGCCAGATAGCTAGACTGGTGTTAGCTCAACTATAGAAATACACCAATGGCAATAATGTTTCCACTAAAGCAAAAGGTTACGGTTTAACATTGGAAACCCGACGTTGAATTGCATTGAATTCTTCGCCGGACAGAAATGAGCTCTTGAATCAGGGAAGTTTCCTCTCACGGCCTCTCTTCAATCCACAATGTTGTTGAATAGAATTGTATTTCATCGTTAATCGTTCAATGCAATTCAACGTCGGGTTTCCAGGCTATAAACTAGTTTTTAATAAGGAAGGTTACCGTCATACCGCTTGGCAATCTTTCTGGGTTTGAAGGTCTCCTTCGTGGCGTCTCTTCTTCTGGAGGGCTGTCATATATTCCATGCTTGTGGAAGATTATTACACCTAGTTTTATTATCTATCGACTGAATGTAATAACAAAATGTCAAAAGGTAACAGTAACGTTAGATATCTGGCAAGCAAACATACACAACACGTCCAGTGTCGCTAACTAGTTCAATACTAACGAGGTCTTTTCAGAAACGTCCGGCTGCGATTCCACAAATCAATGAAATTGCAACTAGAGAAGTGGCTACAAAACGGTTCAATCTCTGGCTACCTTGTTAGCTGGTTCACTATTTCACTTTCAGTTCGCTTTTCTACCGCAAGGACACGACAACCGTCCTCTTGATTTCTCTGCTTCTGACTCTTCAAAGTGTCGTCCCCGTTTCCAAGTAGCGGGGGGGCCTTTCTGGACAGCACTTTGTGACAGTGGCTGATGTAAAAAAGCGCTTTATTAAATACCATTGATTTGATTTATTTGTGGAATATGAGGACAAATTACCCCCCCCCCCCCCCCCCCCCATACCAAATGCATGCTCAACACATTTTCTCCATTATAATTATTATTATAATTATATTTTACATGTTGGTTATTCATTTTAGTTCATAGATCAGTCATAGACCGACTCTGTGTAGGTAGTTATGTCTTGTTCTATCCATATAGTTGCTAGAATATACCGACTGTACCATTAGCTTGTTTACACTGAGCTGCACTGGGGTCGGAAAGTCATCATTACATTCACTATGGAGCCAGGTGAGATATGGTTCGGGAAAATGTACCTCCATGCATGGGATGTGATATGCCACTGTAGTCCTCATGTTGGAGTACAGGGACATATCCCATCCCCTGCATGGAGGTACGTTTTCAGACTCATATCTAGCGCAGGGTTTCACTGTGTTTTTCATATTAACCATGATATTGCGTTCCGACCCCCGGTTCAGCTCAGTCTTAACAAGCATAAACAGTAAGGTTTGTGTCTGCTGGAAATCCACATAGAACACAATCACTCGGTGAGCGACTACACGTCTGAGAGAACAGTAAGGTTTGTGTCTGCTGGAAATCCACATAGAACACAATCACTCGGTGAGCGATTACACACGTCTGAAAAAAACAGTAAGGTTTGTGTCTTCTGGAAATCCACATAGAACACAATCACTCGGTGAGCGATTACACACGTCTGAAAGAACAGTAAGGTTTGTGTCTGCTGGAAATCCACATAGAACACAATCACTCGGTGAGCGATTACACACGTCTGAAAAAAACAGTAAGGTTTGTGTCTTCTGGAAATCCACATAGAACACAATCACTCGGTGAGCGATTACACACGTCTGAGAGAACAGTAAGGTTTGTGTCTGCTGGAAATCCACATAGAACACAATCACTCGGTGAGCGATTACACACGTCTGAAAACATGGCGACTTTAGTGGAGGCAACATCCTCGCAGCAGTTTGAGGACTTGCTATCAAAGGCTGGCAAGTATGTGTATCATTTCATAACATGACATTGAAGCCATTAGCCATTGAATGATTTTCATTCAAATAGGCCCCGTGTGATATTTAGCTTACTGTGATAGCTACTTTTCTGTTATATCGAAATCTAGCGTTAGCTAGCGTGATGTAGCTTCACCATGTTAGATGGAATGATAACTAGCTAATGTTGTCTAGCTGCTCCAAATGAAAGTGCAACTAACTAGCTAGCTATTTTAGCGGATATTTGCTTTTGCATGCTAGCTAATAACATACATGTTTATTGTACATGGTGTGAATGTAATTGATCATTGTACACGCTGATGTGTGTTACCTGATATAAACAGTCAGGCTCTTGTGTCTTGAACTCATGTGGATTTCTCTGTCACGATATGGCAGGGCTAGGCGACCTTTTCTATTAGGCAGACATATTCTATGCCTGATAATGTAACGTTAGGTTTAGCCCTTATATGAAAGGGAGAGATTAACCCCCCTTTATCAGACATGACTAGTGTTATCCTACATAACATCAGGTGCCTGCCCATTTCAGAGTTAGGTTGCTAACTAGGTCCATTCAGTTATTGTGCTTTTGAAATCCATAATTTACAAGTAGGCTATAAAAATAATGTTTAATTCCAGTAAGAATTAAAGGATGTCATTTAGCTCAGCCTATTGATGGTAGACAGTAGCTGGCAAGTGTGCATGCATGTCCTACGTCTTTAGCATGTGAATCTGTGGGTCACTATAAAGTTGTGCTGTTGTATACCTATTATTGCTATGCTGAGATCTGACCCCTGTCTCTTCCTTGAGCCTCACCGGTGCACTAAAAATGTAGGACATGCACGCACACTTGCCATCTACTGTCTACCATCAATTAGGCCGAGCTAACTGACATCCCGTTCATTCTTACTTGCCATACAACGATGATCATGCACGAGATCACTGACCAATTGAACATCACCGTTCCAATCTAATGGGACTTCTCTGTTCCACCAGGTTCTTGACGGTGGTCCACTTCCAGGCAGCATGGGCCCCTCAGTGCAGTCAGATGAACGATGTGATGGGAGAGCTGGCAAAGGAGAACAAACACACCATGTTTGTCAAGGTACTATACCTTGTGATGGAGGTTACATGATGCCTGATACACATACTATACCTTGTGATGGAGGTTACATGATGCCTGATACACATACTATACCTTGTGATGGAGATTACATGATGCCTG
Organism: Oncorhynchus mykiss; assembly: GCF_057628025.1. Classification (NCBI taxonomy): domain Eukaryota; kingdom Metazoa; phylum Chordata; class Actinopteri; order Salmoniformes; family Salmonidae; genus Oncorhynchus; species Oncorhynchus mykiss. The sequence continues at coordinate 58,095,069 of NC_143044.1, read as the reverse complement.
ATACACATGCTATACCTTGTGATGGAGGTTACACGATGCCTGATATACATACTATACCTTGTGATGGAGATTACACAAGGCCTGATACACATACTATACCTTGTAATGGAGATTACATGATGCCTGATACACATGCTATACCTTGTGATGGAGGTTACACAATGCCTGATACACATACTATACCTTGTGATGGAGGTTACATGATGCCTGATACACATACTATACCTTGTGATGAAGGTTACATGATGCCTGATGCACATACTATACCTTGTGATGTATGTCACATGTAGTGATGTTGAATTGGATACCGGAGCTTCGAGGCATGAGTCGAAATCGCTAAGCAGCTAACTTTGAAGCACAGTGTATCGAGGTGTCCATCTCTTTTTTTCAGAAGTGCGTCATCAATATCCGAAGCATCGTTTGATCACTTGCTTTCTCAAACCGTGTGTTGCAGAGTGTGAGATCCCACTGATTTCTCCGTGCTTCCGGTGTTTTCTTCTATTCAAAGCTGCTTTCAAACACACTGACCTCTATTGGACACCGTACTTACAAATATAGTTTCAGCTGGCCGGTACTGTAGCAGGTAGAGTAGGGAACTATGGGGACAGTCAGGTAGTTGAATGTCGTGAGGTCGAATCCCGTTAGAAGGCACACTTTAAAAAATATATTTTTAAAAATGTGAAAGCACACTTTCTGAACTGTTAAATTGTTTTATTCAGTATAGTATAAGCTTCTGTCTTAAGCATCCTAAATAATGCCATAGACAAACATGAACAACATCACTCCTGCCCAGAACCACCACTACTCTCTGCCATTTTGTTCCTCTACATCGCCCACGCTCTTTCAATGTGTAGATAATGAAGCATATGATTTTTCCATTGTCTTAACAATGGAGTGTTGCTTGATTTCCAGGTTTGAAATATACGTTTTTCCAAAAATAGTTAACGAGAAGAGTTATAATACAACCCATCGGGCATCTCACTGCCCCCTAATCTGACATGTTTTAAAATATGCAAACAGAGGAATTAAAAGTTGCATTGACAGTACTTCTGACAGCCAACATTCTGTCTCCGCCCATCACTTTATGACATCACAACATTCCCAGAAGGCATGTATTATTGAGTCATTAATTAGTGTTACAACTTAAAGACATGACTCTGCCGTTGTGCTGTAGAATTTATGAATTTTTGTCTCTTGTATAATGAATTCTGTACATTTTTAGTTTGTACTGAATTTAAGCGTACAAGTTATTTTGTTAGTTATGTTCCAAAATTCCCTCCAACATCTGTTATTTTTTAAGCCTTGGTTCTGGCTGTGGCAGTCATGACACATTCAACACGTTGAGCATCTCCAGGCCTCCATCATACAAGCCACTGATGCGCCATTGGAACATCACATTTAAAAAAATAGTCTAATAAATAAATGTGATATTACACCGTCACAATAAATCCAGGATTTATTTTGATTCGGGTCTAAAGAAACATGATGATGTGAAGGGAATGTATTTCAGAAGAACAGAATATGAGTTGGTCTACTGTGGCTGTGATCTGATTCTGCTCCGTGCCAAAGTCAGCTAGTTCATTTAGCAGACAATATACATTTATAAGTCCTGTGCTATTATTTTATATTATATGATTTAATAGTAAGAAGAATATAATTGACGTTATCTGAATACATTAAGACGGATGTGTTTCCCGTTATGGAGCGAGTGGACAAAGGAAGTGGCTGTAACTAGTAGAAGGAGGAGGAAGGGAAGCGATACTAAGGTACACAATAGTACATGTTGGTAGATAGAAGGTGCTCTTTGGTAGTAGAAAGAGGAGGAAGGGAAGAGCTACTAAGGTACACAATAGTACATTTTGCTAGACAGAAGGTGCTCTTTGGTAGTAGAAAGAGGAGGAAGGGAAGCGCTACTAAGGTACACAATAGTAAATTTTGGTAGATAGAAGGTGCTCTTTGGTAAAAGGGATAAATTGCTCATCAAAAAGAAAGGAGGACCAAGGCACTCTTCATATAATTCATTAAAATGCCTTTATTTGTTCAATAGAAACAAAGTTGTTGTTTTAAACTTTGGAAGTGGCTATTTCAACAACAAATAGATAGGAAGTGGCTATTTCAACAACAAATAGATAGGAAGTGGCTATTTCAACAACAAATAGATAGGAAGTGGCCACTTTGTTGAGTGTAGAAGTCACCATTTGAAACAGGTCCTAAACACTAGACTTAGAGTTATTCAGCAGCTGTAGTTGTGAATGATACACACTTTAGATCGTCTTAGAAATCAAAACATACATAGGCTGCATGATGGGACAATAGACTATTGATGAGTTGAGAAAGTTGAGGGAAAAAAGCTTGTGCTCTTGTTCCTTGCCTCAGGCTGCACAGCTGTTCTCTCATCAAGTGGTCATGTTTTTACCCACCAGACTATTCTCAATTTAATCTCGTCTTTACTAGTATGGCAAATGACTTTCCATTTAGAATGGCCCATTATCAAGGGGCAGGAACAGGGGGGCAGGAACAGGGGGTAGGAACAGGGGGTAGGAACAGGGGGCAGGAACAGGGGGTAGGAACAGGGGGACAGGAACAGGGGGGCAGGAACAGGGGGTAGGAACAGGGGTAGGAACAGGGGCAGGAACAGGGTGTAGGAACAGGGGGCAGGAACAGGGGGCAGGAACAGGGGGGCAGGAACAGGGGGTAGGAACAGGGGGCAGGAACAGGGGGGGAGGAACAGGGGGGAGGAACAGGGGGCAGGGGCAGGGGACAGGAACAGGGGACAGGAACAGGGGTCGGGGGGCAGGGGTCGGGGGGCAGGAACAGGGGACAGGAACAGGGGTCGGGGGGCAGGAACAGGGGGCAGGAACAGGAACAGGAACAGGGGGTAGGAACAGGAACAGGGGGTAGGAACAGGAACAGAGGGCAGGAACAGGGGGCAGGGACAGGAACAGGAACAGGGGGCAGGGACAGGGGGCAGGAACAGAGGGCAGGAACAGGAACAGGGGGCAGGAACAGGGGAAAATGCATGTTATCTGTATGTACTCTAATAGTGAATGGAGACCCGCCAGCTTTCCCACCAGTCCGTTTTGTCGGATACTTGGGTTTTAAAGCAGCTGAGAAATACATATAACAACACTTATTTCACTCCACTGTTTTCATGTTCTCGCTGCCCGACAAGTGATATTCTACCCAAACTCTGTAAGCCACGGGCTCTCCAACCTTGTTCCTGCAGCTACCCAGTGATATTCCACCCAAACTCTGTAAGCCACGGGCTCTCCAACCTTGTTCCTGTAGCTACCCAGTGATATTCCACCCAAACTCTTTAAGCCACGGGCTCTCCAGCCTTGTTCCTGTAGCTACCCAGTGATATTCCACCCAAACTCTGTAAGCCACGAGCTCTCCAGCCTTGTTCCTGCAGCTACCCAGTGATATTCCACCCAAACTCTGTAAGCCACAGGCTCTCCAGCCTTGTTCCTGTAGCTACCCAGTGATATTCTACCCAGTGATATTCCACCCAAACTCTGTAAGCCACGGGCTCTCCAACCTTGTTCCTTGGCCCTGAGTACCAGGACATTAGGACCTGATGGAGGAACAATAGAGCCCTGAGTACCAGGTCATTAGGACCTGATGGAGGGACAATAGAGCCCTGAGTACCAGGCCATTAGGACCTGATGGAGGGACAGTAGAGCCCTGAGTACCAGGTCATTAGGACCTGATGGAGGGACAATAGAGCCCTGAGTACCAGGTCATTAGGACCTGATGGAGGGACAGTAGAGCCCTGAGTACCAGGCCATTAGGACCTGATGGACGGACAATAGAGCCCTGAGTACCAGGTCATTAGGACCTGATGGAGGAACAATAGAGCCCTGAGTACCAGGACATTAGGACCTGATGGAGGAACAATAGAGCCCTGAGTACCAGGACATTAGGACCTGATGGAGGAACAATAGAGCCCTGAGTACCAGGTCATTAGGACCTGATGGAGGGACAATATAGCCCTGAGTACCAGGCCATTAGGACCTGATGGAGGGACAGTAGAGCCCTGAGTACCAGGTCATTAGGACCCGATGGAGGGACAATAGAGCCCTGAGTACCAGGTCATTAGGACCTGATGGAGGGACAGTAGAGCCATGTGTACCAGGCCATTAGGACCTGATGGAGGGACAATAGAGCCCTGAGTACCAGGCCATTAGGACCTGGTGGAGGGACAGTAGAGCCCTGAGTACCAGACTATTAGCAACCTGATGGAGGGACATTAGAGCCCTGAGTACCAGGCCATTAGGACCTGATGGAGGGACAACAGAGCCCTGAGTACCAGGCCATTAGGTCCTGATGGAGGGACAATAGAGCCCTGAGTACCAGGTCATTAGGACCTGATGGAGGGACAATAGAGCCCTGAGTACCAGGCCATTAGGACCTGATGGAGGGACAACAGAGCCCTGAGTACCAGGTCATTAGGTCCTGATGGAGGGACAATAGAGCCCTGAGTACCAGGCCATTAGGACGTGATGGAGGGACAGTAGAGCCCTGAGTACCAGGCCATTAGGACCTGATGGAGGGACAATAGAGCCCTGAGTACCAGGCCATTAGGACCTGATGGCGGGACAATAGAGCCCTGAGTACCAGGCCATTAGGGCCTGATGGAGGGACAATAGAGCCCTGAGTACCAGGCCATTAGGTCCTGATGGAGGGACAATAGAGCCCTGAGTACCAGGCCATTAGGACCTGATGGAGGGACAATAGAGCCCTGAGTACCAGGCCATTAGGACCTGATGGAGGGACAACAGAGCCCTGAGTACCAGGCCATTAGGACCTGATGGAGGAACAATAGAGCCCTGAGTACCAGGTCATTAGGTCCTGATGGAGAGACAATAGAGCCCTGAGTACCAGGACATTAGCACCTGATGGAGGGACAATAGAGCCCTGAGTACCAGACCATTAGCACCTGATGGAGGGACAATAGAGCCCTGAGTACCAGGACATTAGGACCTGATGGAGGGACAATAGAGCCCTGAGTACCAGACCATTAGCACCTGATGGAGGGACAATAGAGCCCTGAGTACCAGGCCATTAGGACCTGATGGAGGGACAATAGAGCCCTGAGTACCAGGCCATTAGGTCCTGATGGTAGTTGGATACCACCAAAGCATGTGCAGAGTGTATAAAAGAGGATTACCATGACTTAACGGTCACATAGAAGTTTTGAATTTGACTTGACTCATGACTGCCGGTGTGGCGGTAATATGGTCACTGCGAAAGCCCTACTAGATCCAATTGTTCATATTTTTTTGTTCTAAGAGGTTGTCCATTGGACAGACTGAGGTTTAAACCACCCTCAGACTTAGGAAGATGAAAAACATTCCATTTAATTCAGTATATTATGGCCAAGCATTCTTAAATAAAAAAAATAATGTCTTCGGTGGGGGGGTGATTGGTATTACCCAGAATGCATCTAAAACCTTCAGGATCCATTCCGTTCTGAAGAGGTTTCTTCTAACTGGAAGATTCATGGGAAGATATGGATCAAATTGATCCATTTAAATTTAAATATTTAAATGGATCAGATTTCATATCGTTGAGTATTGTTGAGTGCCTCATTAAGTAAATGTTAAATAAAATAAATAAAAAGTTATCTTTATATATATATTTGTTTGTTGTCACTTATTTAAGCACGTTAAACATTTGATATGTTTTGTGGTCCACTTAAAAGATTGCTGTAGATCAGAAGTTAGTGGTATTATTATTATTTATTTGTAAGGGTTTTTTCCCACATTTTATTTTATATCCTGAGATTTTAGAGTATTCTGAAGAGATGTAGAATTACGTTCATAGTCCACTGCTTTTGACCAGAGCCCACAGGTGCAATGTTGTACACTAACTATATAAGGGAATAATATGGTGTCATTTTAAATCACATGTCATTTGTCACATACACATGTTTAGCAGATGTTATTGCGGATTTAGTGAAATGCTTGTGTTTCTAGCTCCCAACAGTGCAGTAATATCTAACAAGTAATATCTTAACAATTCCACAACAATACACACACATTTAAAGTAAAGGAATGAAATTAAGAATATATAAATGTTTAGACGAGCAGTAGATTGATATTTAATCCTACATATTGTACACTGTAAAACAGATATTTTCTTAATTTATGTTTTCAAGTTATTTTTTTTCCAAATTATGAACAATATTCCTACATATTCCAATACGAGTCTGCAGTTCCCGTACCAGCCTAGCTTGTCTCTAACCCATCAATAGCACTGTTCTTACCCGTGTCACATGGAAACAAGCATTTTACTATAAATATTTAGTTTCCATTCTCATAGCAGTATTTCACTGTGTTGATGTAGCTTGTGTTCATGTGGCCTATAAGTGTCTGTCGGCCATAATGCCTCGTGGATCAGGAACACCAACAGCAGAGTTCTGCTCCAGGCAGGAAATAAGGGAAGTCTGTAATCGCCTGTCTGTAATGGCTGGCTGCGACAACCCGGGTCAGTGATTTATGGATTACAATATGTGCTCGCTAAATATGATTGAACAATCTCTTCTGGGTCAATTTGTGCATCAATGTTTGTTTTCTTTCCTCTGCCTGGGGGTGGGGGGGGGGGTTCTGGAAATTCATGGTGAAATTACAAACCTTCAAAAGCCCAGTTTGTGTGATGCTCCAGGGTAGCTTCAAAAGCCCTGTTTGTGTGATGCTCCAGGGTAGCTTCAAAAGCCCTGTTTGTGTGATGCTCCAGGGTAGCTTCAAAAGCCCTGTTTGTGTGGTGCTCCGGTGTAGCTTCAAAAGCCCTGTTTGTGTGATGCTCCGGTGTAGCTTCAAAAGCCCTGTTTGTGTGATGCTCCGGTGTAACTTCAAAAGCCCTGTTTGTGTGATGCTCCGGTGTACCTTCAAAAGCCCTGTTTGTGTGATGCTCCAGTGTAGCTTCAAAAGCCCTGTTTGTGTGATGCTCCGGTGTACCTTCAAAAGCCCTGTTTGTGTGGTGCTCCGGTGTAGCTTCAAAAGCCCTGTTTGTGTGATGCTCCAGTGTAGCTTCAAAAGCCCTGTTTGTGTGATGCTCCAGTGTAGCTTCAAAAGCCCTGTTTGTGTGATGCTCCGGTGTAGCTTCAAAAGCCCTGTTTGTGTGATGCTCCGGTGTAGCTTCAAAAGCCCTGTTTGTGTGGTGCTCCGGTGTAACTTCAAAAGCCCTGTTTGTGTGATGCTCCGGTGTACCTTCAAAAGCCCTGTTTGTGTGATGCTCCAGTGTAGCTTCAAAAGCCCTGTTTGTGTGATGCTCCGGTGTAGCTTCAAAAGCCCTGTTTGTGTGATGCTCCGGTGTACCTTCAAAAGCCCTGTTTGTGTGATGCTCCAGTGTAGGACGGTAGCTAACTTGACTTAAAAAAAAAAAGTTAACCCCTGTTGATATCAGAAACATCATGGTGTTTCCTCACATGTAGCCAATTGTTTTTTTTACACATTGAATTGACTTGAACATGTGAGAAATATTTATATATATTTAATGATTTTAAAGTAAATGAAAACTTGGAACTATTTTTATTCCTCTGTTAGTTTTTATTCCTCTGTTAGTTTGAGGTGTGTGTGGTCACGCCAGTTCCTTTAATTTGATCCTGGTGGATTACCACTGTCAAGAACAAAGCAACTATCCATCACCAATCATAGATCACAGCACCCCGAGCAGAGCAGGAGATGGTGCTGTTCTGCTCTCTCATTTGTCTTGCTTGTTAGACATATCAAAGTGGTGAATGTGTGCTTTATTTTCTCCCTGAAGGGTGATGCCTGCTGGCTAAATAAACCTAGTGTTGAGGGGAAACTCTGTGGGGTGCAGTGGGGTTCTTCATGTGTGGATGCAGACATTGTTTGATGGCTTGGAAAGGGAACAAAGGGGTATCAACATTTATATGGATGATCCCTCATTCACTCCATCTCTTTCTCCCTTCCTCTTCCCTTCCTCCCTCATTCACTCCATCTCTTTCTCCCTTCCTCTTCCCTTCCTCCCTCCTTCCCTCCTCTCTCTCCCTCATCCCTTCCTCTCTCCCTCCATCCCTTCCTCCCTCATTCACTCCATCTCTTTCTCCCTTCCTCTTCCCTTCCTCCCTCCTTCCCTCCTCTCTCTCCCTCCATCCCTTCCTCTCTCTCCCTCCATCCCTTCCTCTCTCCTTCTCTCCTCTCTCCCTCCATCCCTTCCTCCCTCCTTCCCTCCTCTCTCTCTCCCTCCACCCCTTCCTCCCTCCTTCCCTCCTCCCTTTCTCTCTCCATCCCTTCCTTCCTCCCTCCTCTCTCTCCCCCATCCCTTCCTCCCTCCTCTCTCTCACACTTCCTCCCTCCTTCCCTCCTCTCTCTCACCCTTCCTCTGTCCTTCCCTCCTCTCTCACCCTTCCTCCCTCCTTCCCTCCTCTCTCTCTCCCTCCATCCCTTCCTTCCTCCCTCCTACCCTCCTCTCTCTCTCTCTCTCTCTCTCTCTCTCCACCCCTTCCTCCCTCCTCTCTCTCCCTCCATCCCTTCCTCCCTCCACCCCTTCCTCCCTCCTACCCTCCTCTCTGTCTTACAGCTGGAGGCAGAAGCAGTGCCAGAGGTATCAGAGAAATATGAGATTACCTCAGTCCCTACCTTCCTCTTCTTTAAGGTGAGTCTTATTACCTCAGTCACAACCTTCCTCTTCTTTAAGGTGAGTCTTATTACCCCAGTCCCGACCTTCCTGTCCTGTAAGGTGAGTCAAGTAGTGTAAAAAACTAAGTTCCACTACTTGGCCAAAAGTATTATTGGATTCGGCTATTTCAGCCACACCCGTTGCTGACAGGTGTATAAAATCAAGCACACAGCCATGCAATCTCCATAGACAAACATGGGCAGTAGAATGTCCTTACTGAAGAGCTCAGTGACTTTCAATGTGGCACCGTCATAGGATGTCACCTTTCCAACAAGTCAGTTGGTCACATTTCTGCCCTGCTAGAGCTGCCCCGGTCAACTGTAAGTGCTGTTATTGAGATATGGAAACGTCTAGGAGCAACAGCAGCTCAGCCGTGAAGTGGTAGGCCAAACAAGCTCACAGAACGGGACCGTTGAGTGCTGTAACGCTTAAAAATCGTCTGTCCTCAGTTGAAACACTCACTACCGAGTTTAAAACTGCCTCTGGAGGCAACGTCAGCACAATATCTCTTCGTCGGGAGCTTCATGAAATGGGTTTCCGTGGTTGAGCAGCCGCACACAAGCCTAAGATCACCATGCGAAATGCCAAGGGTCAGCTGGAGTGATGTGAAGATCGCGGCCATTGGACTCTGGAGCAGTGGAAACGCATTCTCTGGAGTTATGAATCACGCTTCACCATCTGTCAGTCCGACAGACAAATCTGGGTTTGGCAAATGCCAGGAGAACGCTACCTGCCCCAATGCATAGTGCCAACTGTAAAGTCTGGTGGAGGAGGAATAATGGTCTGTTTTTCATAGTTTGGGCCAGTCCAAGTGAAGGGAAATCTTATCGATACAATGACATTCTAGACAATTCTGTGCATCCAACTTTGTGGCAACTGTTTGGGGAAGGCCATTTCCTGTTTCAGCATGACAATGCCCCCGTGCACTAAGCGAGGACCATACAGAAAGGGTTTGTGAAGATCGGTGTGGTAGAACTTGACTGGCCTGCACAGAGCCCTGACCTCAACCCCATCAAACACCTTTGGGATGAATTGGAACACCGACTGCGAGCCAGGCCTAATCACCCAACATCAGTGCCCGACCTCACTGATACTCTTGTGGCTGTATGGAAGCAAGTCCCCGCAGTAATGTTCCAACATCTAGTGGAAAGCCTTCCCAGAAGAGTGGAGGCTGTTACAGCAGCAAAGGGGGGGACCAACTCCATATTATGGCCATGAACATACCTTTGGTCATGTATTTTGTGTGTGTGTGTATAAACTCAGCAAAAAAAGAAACGCCCCTTTTTCAGGACCCTGTCTTTCAAAGATAATTCGTAAAAATCCAAATAACTTCACAGATCTTCATTGTAAAGGGTTTGAACACTGTTTCCAATGCTTCTTCAATGAACCATAAACAATTCATGAACATGCACCCGTGGAACGGTCATTAAGACACTAACAGCTTACAGACTGTAGGCAATTAAGGTCACAGTTATGAAAACTTAGGACACTAAAGAGGCCTTTCTACTGACTCTGAAAGATGCCCAAGGTCCCTGCTCATCTGCGTGAATGTGCCTTAGGCATGCTGCAAGGAGGCATGAGGACTGCAGATGTGGCCAGGGCAATAAATTGCAATGTCCGTACTGTGAGAAGCTTAAGACAGCTCTACGGGGAGACAGGACGGACAGCTGATCATCCTCGCAGTGGCAAACCACGTGTAACAACACCTGCACAGGATCGGTACATCCGAACATCACACCTGCGGGACAGGTACAGAATGGCAACAACAACTGCCCGAGTTACACCAGGAACGCACAATCCATCAGTGCTCAGACTGTCCACAATAGGCTGAGAGAGGATGGACTGAGGGCTTGTAGGCCTGTTGTAAGGCAGCTCAACTAGCTTCACGTGGAAGGCTTTTCCAACAGTCTTGAAGGAGTTCCCACATATTCTGATCACTTGCTTTACTGAAGTTGCGAGACATTGCAAGCCAAGAAATTGTGAGCAACATTATTTCGTTGCGAGCTACAACTGCTGATAGAGTCAGAACCGTGCACAAGGCCTGTCTGCCCTCTCGCTCCGTCCCTCACTAGCTCGCTATGGAAGATGCCAGTGTTTGTGTTCTCGGAAGTTCGACAACTAATCACATCTCCTCCATTCCAAAAATGCTGGATCTTAGGAGTCGATTCCTGGCGGAATTGAATCTTGACACCCCCTGAAATAGGAATCGATTCATGGCGGAATTGAATCCCCCTGAAATAGGAGTCAACATGCAAGGAGTCAAGGAATCAACTTATTTTGGGGTCGACTCTTCACCGCCGTTAACAGTTGGACAAATGGCAGAGAAAGACCAGCAGTACTTTATGACAATACTTTGAGAAGTTAATTTTGAGAAGTTAACTTTGAGAAGTTAATTTTCAACCTTTATTTAACTGGGTAAGTCAGTTAAGAACAAATTCTTATTTTCAATGACGGCCTAGGAACAGTGGGTTAACTGGTCTAGGAACAGTGGGGGAACTGCCTGTTCAGAGGCAGAACGACAGATTTGTACCTTGTCAGCTCGGAGATTTGAACTTGCAACCTTCCGGTTACTAGTCCAACGCTCTAACCACTAGGGTAGAAGGAAATGCAGACGTTGTGAGGTGGAATTGAGGTTCAGTAATAGTAGAGCAGGTAGAATGCTTCACCATCTGAAAGGGAGGGACTCACCGTGAGACCCAGGTCTGAAAGAGACCCAGGTCTGAAAGGGACTCACCGTGAGACCCAGGTCTGAAAGATACCCAGGTCTGAATGGGACTCACCGTGAGACCCAGGTCTGAAAGGGACTCACCGTGAGACCCAGGTCTGAAAGGGACTCACCGTGAGACCCAAACCGCTGCTGCCAGCAGCACAGCTGCGTTTGTTGTGGAGTTTATGAATTTTTCTTGTCGTTTTATAACGGAAAACTGGAAGAAAAAAACAAGTGTTTGAAATAAACATTTACTGTGTCAAGTTCATTAGTTCTTTTATTCATTTTTTTGTACAGTATGGTAAGTAACATGCTCCCCTTGGGATGCCTCTATCAGCCTCCGAGGCTGCTGGTAAGTGCTTGTCTGTTAGGAGAGGTAACACACACTGGGTATCAGGATCAGTAGGAGAATAAAACCTAGTTTATAGCTTCTCCACAGTTAGTACCATAATAACCTAGTTTACAGCTTCTCCACAGTCAGTACCATAATAACCTAGTTTACAGCTTCTCCACAGTTAGTACCATAATAACCTAGTTTACAGCTTCTCCACAGTCAGTACCATAATAACCTAGTTTACAGCTTCTCCACAGTCAGTACCATAATAACCTAGTTTACAGCTTCTCCACAGTTAGTACCATAATAACCTAGTTTACAGCTTCTCCACAGTTAGTACCATAATAACCAAGTTTACAGCTTCTCCACAGTCAGTACCATAATAACCTAGTTTACAGCTTCTCCACAGTCAGTACCATAATAACCTAGTTTACAGCTTCTCCACAGTCAGTACCATAATAACCTAGTTTACAGCTTCTCCACAGTCAGTACCATAATAACCTAGTTTACAGCTTCTCCACAGTCAGTACCATAATAACCTAGTTTACAGCTTCTCCACAGTTAGTACCATAATAACCTAGTTTACAGCTTCTCCACAGTTAGTACCATAATAACCTAGTTTACAGCTTCTCCACAGTCAGTACCATAATAACCTAGTTTATAGCTTCTCCACAGTCAGTACCATAATAACCTAGTTTACAGCTTCTCCACAGTTAGTACCATAATAACCTAGTTTACAGCTTCTCCACAGTCAGTACCATAATAACCTAGTTTACAGCTTCTCCACAGTCAGTACCATAATAACCTAGTTTACAGCTTCTCCACAGTTAGTACCATAATAACCTAGTTTACAGCTTCTCCACAGTCAGTACCATAATAACCTAGTTTACAGCTTCTCCACAGTTAGTACCATAATAACCTAGTTTACAGCTTCTCCACAGTCAGTACCATAATAACCTAGTTTACAGCTTCTCCACAGTTAGTACCATAATAACCTAGTTTACAGCTTCTCCACAGTCAGTACCATAATAACCTAGTTTACAGCTTCTCCACAGTCAGTACCATAATAACCTAGTTTACAGCTTCTCCACAGTCAGTACCATAATAACCTAGTTTACAGCTTCTCCACAGTTAGTACCATAATAACCTAGTTTACAGCTTCTCCACAGTTAGTACCATAATAACCTAGTTTACAGCTTCTCCACAGTCAGTACCATAATAACCTAGTTTACAGCTTCTCCACAGTCAGTACCATAATAACCTAGTTTACAGCTTCTCCACAGTTAGTACCATAATAACCTAGTTTACAGCTTCTCCACAGTTAGTACCATAATAACCTAGTTTACAGCTTCTCCACAGTCAGTACCATAATAACCTAGTTTACAGCTTCTCCACAGTCAGTACCATAATAACCTAGTTTACAGCTTCTCCACAGTTAGTACCATAATAACCTAGTTTACAGCTTCTCCACAGTCAGTACCATAATAACCTAGTTTACAGCTTCTCCACAGTTAGTACCATAATAACCTAGTTTACAGCTTCTCCACAGTTAGTACCATAATAACCTAGTTTACAGCTTCTCCACAGTTAGTACCATAATAACCTAGTTTACAGCTTCTCCACAGTTAGTACCATAAAACACTAGTTTACAGCTTCTCCACAGTTAGTACCATAATAACCTAGTTTACAGCTTCTCCACAGTCAGTACCATAAAACACTAGTTTACAGCTTCTCCACAGTCAGTTCCATAATAACCTAGTTTATACAGTGCCTTGCGAAAGTATTCGGCCCCCTTGAACTTTGCGACCTTTTGCCACATTTCAGGCTTCAAACATAAAGATATAAAACTGTATTTTTTTTGTGAAGAATCAACAACAAGTGGGACACAATCATGAAGTGGAACGACGTTTATTGGATATTTCAAACTTTTTTAACAAATCAAAAACTGAAAAATTGGGCGTGCAAAATTATTCTCCCAATTGTTCTGTCAGGCCTTCACTGATGATTTAACATGCCAAACATTAAACTGGGAGAGGACTCCTGTCCTTGAATCTCTTTCTCTTTCTCGCTCTTTTTTTTTTTCCCGGCCTCTCTCTCTTTCTTGGATCTCTCTCTCTCTCAACCCGCCTCTAGAATAATACAAACATGCAAACAAAAAGAAAAAACATTACGTTAAAATATTAATGTTATTTTTCTTTCTCCCCCCCCTATCCTCTGGTGGGTCTCAGGGTGGCCAGAAGATTGACAGGCTGGACGGAGCTCATGCCCCAGAGCTGACCAATAAGGTCCAGAGGCTGTCGGTCAGCTCGGGGGGGCTGGGCGGGCCAGGGGCGGAGCCCCCTAAAGAGGACCTTAATGAGCGTCTGAAGAGACTGATCAACGCAGCACCCTGCATGCTCTTCATGAAGGGCTCCCCCCAGGAACCCCGCTGCGGTAAATAGAGAGAGAGAGAGAGTGTGGGGGTGTGGTCTTCATGAACAGGCTCCCGCTGTGGAAAACACACACGGGCCAGGCCTGGTAATTAGAGAGAAACAGGGGGATTGGTGGTGGAGGAGGAGGAGGAGAGGCAGGCCTGGTGGTGGAGGAGGAGAGGCAGGCCTGGTGGTGGTGGAGGAGGAGAGGCAGGCCTGGTGGAGGAGGAGAGGCAGGCCTGGTGGTGGTGGAGGAGGAGAGGCAGGCCTGGTGGTGGTGGAGGAGGAGAGGCAGGCCTGGTGGTGGTGGAGGAGGAGAGGCAGGCCTGGTGGTGGTGGAGGAGGAGAGGCAGGCCTGGTGGTGGTGGAGGAGGAGAGGCAGGCCTGGTGGTGGTGGAGGAGGAGAGGCAGGCCTGGTGGTGGTGGAGGAGGAGAGGCAGGCCTGGTGGTGGTGGAGGAGGAGAGGCAGGCCTGGTGGTGGTGGAGGAGGAGAGGCAGGCCTGGTGGTGGTGGAGGAGGAGAGGCAGGCCTGGTGGTGGTGGAGGAGGAGAGGCAGGCCTGGTGGTGGTGGAGGAGGAGAGGCAGGCCTGGTGGTGGTGGAGGAGGAGAGGCAGGCCTGGTGGTGGTGGAGGAGGAAAGGCTGGCCTGCTGGTGGTGGAGGAGGAGAGGCTGGCCTGCTGGTGGTGGAGGAGGAGGAGAGGCAGGCCTGCTGGTGGTGGAGGAGGAGGAGAGGCAGGCCTGCTGGTGGTGGAGGAGAGGCAGGCCTGCTGGTGGTGGAGGAGGAGGAGAGGCAGGCCTGTTGGTGGTGGAGGAGGAGGAGAGGCAGGCCTGTTGGTGGTGGAGGAGGAGGAGAGGCAGGCCTGCTGGTGGTGGAGGAGGAGGAGAGGCAGGCCTGTTGGTGGTGGTGATGGAGGAGGAGGAGAGGCAGGCCTGTTGGTGGTGGTGGAGGAGAGGCAGGCCTGGTGGTGGAGGAGGAGAGGCAGGCCTGGTGGTGGAGGAGAGGCAGGCCTGGTGGTGGAGGAGGACATTACACTGTAAGGGGTTGAGGTTCCACTCCCAACCACACCACTGTTTATAAGTATCAGTATTAGGTTCAATGTAGTTTTAGTTTAAAATCTAAACCCATAAGTGTTATTTTTCACCTCATCCTGAAATGTATCTCTAAATATTTTTCATCTTTATAAAGAAGCCAAGTTGTAGTGTTTGTGAACTCTAGTTTAATCTATTCCCCACCAAGCCACGTGATGCTGTGACTACGACCTCGCTAGTTCTTTAAAGAAGCCCTCTAAACCTGAATTTAGAGGTTACACACTTATACACCATGTAGAACACATGCTCCTAACACATTACACGCTCTGTCTGTGTGTGTGTCTGTGAGTGTGTGTGTGTCTGTGAGTGTGTGTGTCTGTGTGTGTGTGTCTGTGTGTGTCTGTGTGTGTGTGTGTGTGTGTGTGTGTGTGTGTGTGTGTGTGTGTGTGCATAATAACTTAACTTTCCTTGAAATAAGAAATCAGCTTTTTTATGTTTCTTTCTCCTGGAGCTGTATGGTCTGTCTGCGGTGCGTGACCCCCCCCTGACCCTTTAGGAGAAGGAGAGAGGGGCAACAACCCCTCGCCAATCAATCGTGCGTGTCTGGGTCTAGGATAGAGAGCCTCTAGCCAGAGAAAGCAGCTGGGTCTGGTGTAGTAGAAACAAGTTAATATAGTGGCATGTAGCTGAATAACCATTAGTTAGGGGCCTCTAGCTGTTTTATAATGAATTCCCCCATGAATGAATGAAGTATCAGAATGAGAGTTTCACTGCAGGCTCTACATGCAGGCAACATATCACCCCTCCTCTACTCCAGTTCCCTCTTTCTGTTCCCTTCTCTTTTTCTCTGCCTCTCTCGCTTTCTTTCTTGATCTCTCCTCTCCCTCTCCCTCTTGTTCTCCTCTCTCTCCCTCTTTCTCCTCTCTCCTCTCTCGCTTTCTTTCTTGATCGCTCGCTCTCCTCTCCCTCTCCTTCTCCCTCTTTCTCCTCTCTTTCTCCCTCTTTCTCCTCTCTCTCTTTCTCCCTCTTTCTCCTCTCTCTCTTTCTCCCTCTTTCTCCTCTTTCTCCTCTTTCTCCTCTTTCTCCTCTTTCTCCTCTTTCTCCTCTCTTTCTCCTCTCTTGCTCCTCTCTTTCTCCTCTCTTTCTCCTCTCTCTCTCTTTCTCTCTTTCTCCTCTCTCTCTTGCTCCTCTCTCCCTCTTGCTCCTCTCTCCCTCTTGCTCCTCTCTCCCTCTTGCTCCTCTCTCCCTCTTTCTCCTCTCTCCCTCTTTCTCCTCTCCCTCTTTCTCCTCTCCCTCTTTCTCCTCTCCCTCTTTCTCCCTCTTTCTCCTCTCTCTCTCTTTCTCTCTTTCTCCTCTCTCTCTCCTGCTCCTCTCTCCCTCTTTCTCCTCTCTCCCTCTTTCTCCTCTCTCCCTCTTTCTCCCTCTTTCCCCTCTCTCCCTCTTTCTCCTCTCCCTCCTCTCTCTTTTCTTTCTCTCTCTCTCTTCTTTCTCTCTCTTGTTCTCTCCCTCCACCCTCGTTTCCATCTGTCTATTCCCCTCTGTCACAGTCTCTTCTCAAACACTGACTCACTCTCATGTATCAAGGACATAACACATACCTGCCTCATATTCTAACAGTGATCCTGTCCATGCCAATGTGGACCCATGTCAGTCGTAAGATACACTGCATTTGGAAAGTATTCAGACCCCTTGACTTTTTCCACATTTTGTACGTTACAGCCTTATTCTAAAATTGACAACAAAAAAATGTCTCATTTCCTATCAATCTACACACAATACCCCATAATGACAAAGCAAAAACAGGTTTAGAAATTTTTGCTCATTTATTAAACATAAAAAAAACGGATCATATTTACATCAGTATTCAGACCCTTTACTCAGTACTTTGTCGAAAGCACTTTTGGCAGCAATTACAACCTCAAGTCTTCTTGGTGATGACGCAACAAGCTTGGCACACCTGTATTTGGGGAGTTCCTCCCATTCTTCTCTGCAGATCCTCTCAAGCTCTGTCAGGTTGGATGGGGAGTGTCGCTGCACAGCTATTCTCAGGTCTCTCCAGAGATGTTCAATCGGGTTCAAGTCCGGGCTCTGGCTGGGCCACTCAAGGACATTCAGAGACTTGTCCCGAAGCTACTTCTGTGTTGTCTTGTCCGTGTGCCTAGGGTCATTGTCCTGATGGAAGGTGAACCTTCGCCCCAGTCTGAGGTCCTGAGCGCTCTGGAGCAGGTTTTTATGAAGGATCTCTCTGTACTTTGCTCTGTCATCTTTCCCTCGATCCTGACTAGTCTCCCTGTCCCTCCCTCTGAAAAACATCCCCAAAGCATGATGCTGCCACCACCATGCTTCACCGTAGGGATGGTGGCAGGTTTCCTCCAGACGTGATGGTTGGCTTTCAGGCCAAAGAGTTTAATCTTGGTTTCATCAGACCATCTTGTTTCTCATGGTGTGAGTCCTTTAGGTGCATTTTGGCAAACTAAGCAGGCTGTCATGTGCCTTTTACTGAGGAGTGGCTTCTGTCTGGCCACTCTACCATAAAGGCCTGATTGGTGGAGTGCTGCAGAGATGGCTGTCCTTCTGGAAGGTTCTCCCATCTCCACAGAGGAGCTCTGTCAGAGTGACCATTGGGTTCTTGGTCACCTCCCTGACCAAGGCCCTTCTCCCCTGATTGCTCAGTTTGGCCGGGCGGCCAGATCTAGGAAGAGTCTTTGTGGTTCCTAACTTCTTCCATTTAAGAATGATGGAGGCCACTGTGTTCTTGGGAAAATTACTTAAAAATCATACAATGTGATTTTCTGGATTTTTACGTCTCTCACACTTCAAGTGTACCTATGATAAAAATTACAGACCTCTACATGCTTTGTAAGTAGGAAAACCTGCACAATCGGCAGTGTATCAAATAATCTAATCAAATCAAATGTATTTATATAGCCCTTCGTACATCAGCTGATATCTCAAAGTGCTGTACAGAAACCCCAGCCTAAAACCCCAAACAGCAAGCAATGCAGGTGTAGAAGCACGGTGGCTAGGAAAAACTCCCATGAAAGGCCAAAACCTAGGAAGAAACCTAGAGAGGAACCAGGCTATGTTGGGTGGCCAGTCCTCTTCTGGCTGTGCCGGGTGGAGATTATAACAGAACATGGCCAAGATGTTCAAATGTTCATAAATGACCAGCATGCTCCAATAATAATAAGGCAGAACAGTTGAAACTGGAGCAGCAGCACGGCCAGGTGGACTGGGGACAGCAAGGAGTCATCATGTCAGGTAGTAGTGAGGCATGGTCCTCCGAGAGAGAGAAAGAAAGAGATAAAGAGAGAATTAGAGAGAGCACACTTAAATTCACACAGGACACCGAATAGGACAGGAGAAGTACTCCAGATATAACAAACTGACCCTAGCCCCCCCCCCCCGACACATAAACTACTGCAGCATAAACACTGGAGGCTGAGACAGGAGGGGGCTGAGACAAAGACTTGTTCTCCCCACTGTATGTATCTATACACACACTTTGTATTACTTAGAATGAATGTGATGATACCAGGCTAGAGTTTGGGACCATCTTTATTTTAGCTCTTCTTGTCTTGTTCATGTGTTTCCAAATGGCCCTTTTTATACGAGGGTAACAAACATGCTGCTGACCAAACTCATCTGCAATTATGTCCTGACTTAATATCCTGACTCTGTTGTTCCTATAAACATACAATAACATTGAACTAACAACCTGATTTAATATCCTGACTCTGTTGTTCCTATAAACATACAATAACATTAAACTAACAACCTGATTTAATATCCTGACTCTGTTGTTCCTATAAACATACAATAACATTGAACTAACAACCTGATTTAATATCCTGACTCTGTTGTTCGTATGAACATACAATAACATTGAACTAACAACCTGATTTAATATCCTGGCTCTGTTGTTCCTATAAACATACAATAACATTGAACTAACATTGATTTCTCCTCAGCCGTCAGATTGTAGTTCTATTGAAGTACCATGCTATCCAGTATAACAGCCGTGTCTTATACTAGGTTTACAAACACACTGTGTTGTCCCCATCACCCAGGTTTCAGCCGTCAGATTGTAGTTCTATTGAAGTACCATGCTATCCAGTATAACAGCCGTGTCTTATACTAGGTTTACAAACACACTGTGTTCTCCCCATCACCCAGGTTTCAGCCGTCAGATAGTGGCGCTTTTCAAGGACCATGCTATCCTGTATAACAGCCGTGTCTTATACTAGGTTTACAAACACACTGTGTTGTCCCCATCACCCAGGTTTCAGCCGTCAGATTGTAGTTCTATTGAAGTACCATGCTATCCTGTATAACAGCCGTGTCTTATACTAGGTTTACAAACACACTGTGTTCTCCCCATCACCCAGGTTTCAGCCGTCAGATTGTAGTTCTATTGAAGTACCATGCTATCCAGTATAACAGCCGTGTCTTATACTAGGTTTACAAACACACTGTGTTGTCCCCATCACCCAGGTTTCAGCCGTCAGATAGTGGCGCTTTTCAAGGACCATGCTATCCTGTATAACAGCCGTGTCTTATACTAGGTTTACAAACACACTGTGTTGTCCCCATCACCCAGGTTTCAGCCGTCAGATTGTAGTTCTATTGAAGGACCATGCTATCCTGTATAACAGCCGTGTCTTATACTAGGTTTACAAACACACTGTGTTCTCCCCATCACCCAGGTTTCAGCCGTCAGATTGTAGTTCTATTGAAGTACCATGCTATCCAGTATAACAGCCGTGTCTTATACTAGGTTTACAAACACACTGTGTTCTCCCCATCACCCAGGTTTCAGCCGTCAGATTGTAGTTCTATTGAAGGACCATGCTATCCAGTATAACAGCCGTGTCTTATACTAGGTTTACAAACACACTGTGTTCTCCCCATCACCCAGGTTTCAGCCGTCAGATAGTGGCGCTTTTCAAGGACCATGCTATCCAGTTCAGCAGTTTTGACATCCTGTCAGACGAGGAAGTGAGAGGGGGGCTGAAGACCTTCTCCAACTGGCCCACCTACCCTCAGGTTTACGTTAACGGAGAACTCGTAGGGGGACTGGACATTGTCAAGGTGAGTCATGTTAAACACGCATTTTTTCTTTTCCAGAGAACTGAGGCGAGCGAGCGAAAACAAAACAAACATGGACAACAACAAAATTTAATTTAAATTCCCAGGATTTGATTCACCGCGATCAACTACCGAATCCCAACTACTACAACGGAAAAGTAAATCATTCCATTTGTAAAAAATAAAAAAATAGAATAAAAAAATTGGGGGGACTGAGCAATTCTGGACTGGTTCCGACCGATATTTCTGTGTACATTGGGCTCTGTGAATGGCGCAACATCAATTGCTTTACACTCCTTAAAAGCGCTGGTTGTCCCGATTTTCTTTTGTTCAAGCGCGGCCATTTGCAAATGGGGAGCGACACGTGACGTTTTCTGGCCTATCCAGACAAAGGAAAGGATTTCCTGTGTCTGTGAACCTCGTAGCTGTGCAACGGCGCATATGAAACGGGAGACTCCAGTGGACGCAACAATAACCGTTTCATCTCACTGTGATGTTCTCAGGGGGATTTAAAGTGCTCCACAGGGTTAATTACAAAACTATATAGTAGAATTGACAAGACCACTTTCTCGTGGTCACAGACGGACAAAACTACTTGTAGCGAGTTGATGTCGTAACGAGTCTATAGACATCAGGCCAGCATCCCGGAGTTGCCTCTTCACTGTTGATGTTGAGACGAGTCTATAGACATTAGACTAGCATCCCGGAGTCGCCTCTTCACTGTTGATGTTGAGACTGGCGTTTTTCCTAGAAGGCCAGCATCCCAGAGTCACCTCTTCACTGTTGATGTTGAGACTGGCGTTTTGCCTAGAAGGCCAGCATCCCAGAGTCGCCTTTTCACTGTTGGATGTTGTAACGAGTCTATAGACATTAGACTAGCATCCCGGAGTCGCCTCTTCACTGTTGATGTTGAGACGGGTGTTTTGCGGGTCCTGTTTAATGAAGCTGCCAGTTGAGGACTTGTGAGGCGTCTGTTTCTCAAACTAGACACTCTAATGTACTTGTCCTCTTGCTCAGTTGTGCAGTTGTTCTTTGGACACTGTGTTAACTAACTCTCCTTCCGTGGCCTCCAACTGCCCTTAAACGCTAGTAAAACTAAATGCATGCTCTTCAACCGATCGCTGCTCGCACCTGCCCGCCCGTCCAGCATCCCTAGTCTGGACGGGTCTGACTTAGAATATGTGGACAATTACAAATACCTAGGTGTCTGGTTCGACTGTAAACTCTCCTTCCAGACTCACATTAAGCATCTCCAATCCAAAATTAAATCTAGAATCGGCTTCCTATATCGCAACAAAGCCTCCTTCACTCATGCTGCCAAACGTACCCTCGTAAAACTGACTATCCTACCGATCCTTGACTTCGGCGATGTCATTTACAAAATAGCCCCCCAACATTCTGCTCAGCAAACTGGATGCAGTCAATCACAGTGCCATCTGTTTTGTCACCAAAGCCCCATTAACTACCCACCACTGCGACCTGTATGCTCTCGTTGGCTGGCCTTCGCTTCATATTCGTCGCCAAACCCACTGGCTCCAGGTCATCTATAAGTCTTTGCTAGGTAAAGCTCCGCCTTATCTCAGTTCACTGGTCACTATAGCAACACCCATCCGTAGCACGCACTCCAGCAGGTATATTTCACTGGTCACCCCCAAAGCCAATTCCTCCTTTGGCCGCCTTTCCTTCCAGTTGTCTGCTGCCAATGACTGGAACTAACTGCAAAAATCACTGAAATTGTGTTGCACTGCTTTGCTTTATCTTGGCCAGGTCGCAGTTGTAAATGAGAACTTGTTCTCAACTAGCCTACCCGGTGAAATAAATAAATTAAAAAAATTAAATGATGAACTTGGATTAGCTAACACAACGTGTCATTGGAACACAGGAGTGATGGTTGCTGATGATGGGCCTCTGTACGCCTATGTAGATGTTCCATAAAAAATCTGCTGTTTCCAGCTACAATAGTCATTTACAACATTAACAATGTCTACACTGTATTTCTGATCAATTTGATGTTATTTTAATATTCAAAAATGTGCTTTTCTTTAAAAAACAGGGACATGTCTAAGTGACCACAAACTTTTGAACAGTAGTGTGTGTGTGTGTGTGTGATTCAGACTGTAGGTGTGTGATTCAGACTGTAGGTGTGTGTGTTTTAGTGTGATTCAGACTGTAGGTGTGTGTTTTAGTGTGATTCAGACTGTAGGTGTGTGTGTTAGTGTGATTCAGACTGTAGGTGTGTGTGTTAGTTTGATTCAGACTGTAGGTGTGTGATTCAGACTGTAGGTGTGTGATTCAGACTGTAGGTGTGTGTTTTAGTGTGATTGAGACTGTAGGTGTGTGTGTTAGTGTGATTCAGACTGTAGGTGTGTGTGTTAGTGTGATTCAGACTGTAGGTGTGTGTTTTAGTGTGATTCAGACTGTAGGTGTGTGTGTTAGTGTGATTCAGACTGTAGGTGTGTGATTCAGACTGTAGGTGTGTGATTCAGACTGTAGGTGTGTGTGTTAGTGTGATTCAGACTGTAGGTGTGTGTGTTAGTGTGATTCAGACTGTAGGTGTGTGATTCAGACTGTAGGTGTGTGATTCAGACTGTAGGTGTGTGATTCAGACTGTAGGTGTGTGTGTTAGTGTGATTCAGACTGTAGGTGTGTGTATTAGTGTGATTCAGACTGTAGGTGTGTGTATTAGTGTGATTCAGACTGTAGGTGTGTGTGTTAGTGTGATTCTGCTCAGCAAACTGGATGCAGTCAATCACAGTGCCATCTGTTTTGTCACCAAAGCCCCATTAACTACCCACCACTGCGACCTGTATGCTCTCGTTGGCTGGCCTTCGCTTCATATTCGTCGCCAAACCCACTGGCTCCAGGTCATCTATAAGTCTTTGCTAGGTAAAGCTCCGCCTTATCTCAGTTCACTGGTCACTATAGCAACACCCATCCGTAGCACGCACTCCAGCAGGTATATTTCACTGGTCACCCCCAAAGCCAATTCCTCCTTTGGCCGCCTTTCCTTCCAGTTGTCTGCTGCCAATGACTGGAACTAACTGCAAAAATCACTGAAATTGTGTTGCACTGCTTTGCTTTATCTTGGCCAGGTCGCAGTTGTAAATGAGAACTTGTTCTCAACTAGCCTACCCGGTGAAATAAATAAATAAAACAAATTAAATGATGAACTTGGATTAGCTAACACAACGTGTCATTGGAACACAGGAGTGATGGTTGCTGATAATGGGCCTCTGTACGCCTATGTAGATGTTCCATAAAAAATCTGCCTTTTCCAGCGACAATAGTCATTTACAACATTAACAATGTCTACACTGTATTTCTGATCAATTTGATGTTATTTTAACTTCTTGCTCCTACTTGAGACGCAGATGTCTCAAGTAGACACCTGGAAATGCAAATGCGCTATGCTAAATGCTAAATGTACTCGTTAAAACTCAAACCTTAATCAAAATTCACATGCAGGGTATTGAATTAAAGCTACACTCGTTGTGAACCTAGCCAACAAGTCAGATTTTTAAAATGCTTTTCGGCGAAAGCATGAGAAGCTATTATCTGATAGCATGCAACACCTCAAAATGCCTGAATGCGACGTAAACAAAGACTTTGCTTATCCGGCGCTACACAAAACGCAGAAATAAAATATAAAACATTCATTACCTTTGACGAGCTTCTTTCTTGGCACTCCTATATGCCCCATAAACATCACTATTGGGTATTTTTTTCGTTTAAATCGGTCCATATATACCCAAAATAGCTTTCTATGGAAGCTGTGTCATTCAGAAAAAAACATCGTTTTTAAACGCTGCGTCATTTTTTTAAATTAAAAAAGTTGACGATAAACTTTCACAAAACACTTCGAAATCCTTTTGTAATCCAACTTTAGGTATTAGTAAACGTTTATAATCTATCAAAATGATTACAGGGCGATGTATATTCAATAGCTCCTCGTCTGCAAATCAATGGCTGCCAATGTGCACATTCAAAACATCCTGGTGGAGACCGGAAGAAACGGAATCCAGTTAGTTGGATTTACCAAGAAAAAACTCCATTGAAAATGACGACAATGGCGACATCGTGTGAAATCTGTAGGAATTGCATGCAGGTCGATAATACATTTTGTGCCCTTTTAACAACCCATGAAAGTGACGCATGGATATTATTTTTAGCTTTCAGAGAGCAGTTTTTCTTGCGCTTTTCGATGAAACACACGATCTGTTATAGTCACAGCCGTGATTTAACCAGTTTTAGAAACTTCAGAGTGTTTTCTATCTACACATACTAATCATATGCATATACTATATTCCTGGCATGAGTAGCAGGACGCTGAAAAGTTGCGCGATTTTTAACAGAATGTTCGAAAAAGGAGGGGGTAGACTTAACAGGTTTTAACCAAAATGTGCTTTTCTTTAAAAAACAGGGACATGTCTAAGTGACCACAAACTTTTGAACAGTTGTGTGTGTGTGTGTGTGTGTGTGTGATTCAGACTGTAGGTGTGTGATTCAGACTGTAGGTGTGTGTTTTAGTGTGATTCAGACTGTAGGTGTGTGTGTTAGTGTGATTCAGACTGTAGGTGTGTGTGTTAGTGTGATTCAGACTGTAGGTGTGTGTGTTAGTGTGATTCAGACTGTAGGTGTGTGTGTTAGTGTGATTCAGACTGTAGGTGTGTGATTTAGACTGTAGGTTTGTGATTCAGACTGTAGGTGTGTGTTAGTGTGATTCAGACTGTAGGTGTGTGTATTAGTGTGATTCAGACTGTAGGTGTGTGTATTAGTGTGATTCAGACTGTAGGTGTGTGTATTAGTGTGATTCAGACTGTAGGTGTGTGTATTAGTGTGATTCAGACTGTAGGTGTGTGTGTTAGTGTGATTCAGACTGTAGGTGTGTGTGTTAGTGTGATTCAGACTATAGGTGTGTGTATTAGTGTGATTCAGACTGTAGGTGTGTGTATTAGTGTGATTCAGACTGTAGGTGTGTGTGTTAGTGTGATTCAGACTGTAGGTGTGTGTTTTCGTGTGATTCAGACTGTAGGTGTGTGTATTAGTGTGATTCAGACTGTAGGTGTGTGTATTAGTGTGATTCAGACTGTAGGTGTGTGTGTTAGTGTGATTCAGACTGTAGGTGTGTGTATTAGTGTGATTCAGACTGTAGGTGTGTGTGTTAGTGTGATTCAGACTGTAGGTGTGTGTGTTAGTGTGATTCAGACTGTAGGTGTGTGTGTTAGTGTGATTCAGACTGTAGGTGTGTGTATTAGTGTGATTCAGACTGTAGGTGTGTGTATTAGTGTGATTCAGACTGTAGGTGTGTGTATTAGTGTGATTCAGACTGTAGGTGTGTGTGTTAGTGTGATTCAGACTATAGGTGTGTGTATTAGTGTGATTCAGACTATAGGTGTGTGTATTAGTGTGATTCAGACTGTAGGTGTGTGTTTTAGTGTGATTGAGACTGTAGGTGTGTGTGTTAGTGTGATTCAGACTGTAGGTGTGTGTGTTAGTGTGATTCAGACTGTAGGTGTGTGTGTTAGTGTGATTCAGACTGTAGGTGTGTGTGTTAGTGTGATTCAGACTGTAGGTGTGTGTGTTAGTGTGATTCAGACTGTAGGTGTGTGTGTTAGTGTGATTCAGACTGTAGGTGTGTGTTTTAGTGTGATTCAGACTAGGTGTGTGTGTGAGTGTGATTCAGACTGTAGGTGTGTGTGTTAGTGTGATTCAGACTGTAGGTGTGTGTGTTAGTGTGATTCAGACTGTAGGTGTGTGTGTTAGTGTGATTCAGACTGTAGGTGTGTGTGTTAGTGTGATTCAGACTGTAGGTGTGTGTGTTAGTGTGATTCAGACTGTAGGTGTGTGTGTTAGTGTGTAGGTACAGTAGAACGAAGGGCCTCTGCAGTGACCCAGTGACCCATCTCAGTGTTGATACCTGTTGTAGGAACTAGCTGAATCTGGAGAGCTGGAGAATACCTGTCCCAAGGCCGTCACACTGGAGCACAGGTAAAACACACCTTTATACACACACACACACACACTCGTGGAAGATGGCACGTTGTATTGTGTGACTTATGGACTGTCCTTATAACCTCCAGGTTGAAGTCGACCATCAACAGGAGTCCAGTCATGCTGTTCATGAAGGGCAATAAAGAGGTACGTAGGTGTCACTATATAACAGGACAATAAAGAGGTACGTAGGTGTCACTGTATCATAACAGGACAATAAAGAGGTACGTAGGTGTCACTATATAACAGGACAATAAAGAGGTACGTAGGTGTCACTGTATAACAGGACAATAAAGAGGTACGTAGGTGTCACTGTATCATAACAGGACAATAAAGAGGTACGTAGGTGTCACTATATAACAGGACAATAAAGAGGTACGTAGGTGTCACTATATAACAGGACAATAAAGAGGTACGTAGGTGTCACTGTATCATAACAGGACAATAAAGAGGTACGTAGGTGTCACTATATCATAACAGGACAATAAAGAGGTACGTAGGTGTCACTATATAACAGGACAATAAAGAGGTACGTAGGTGTCACTATATAACAGGACAATAAAGAGGTACGTAGGTGTCACTGTATAACAGGACAATAAAGAGGTACGTAGGTGTCACTATATAACAGGACAATAAAGAGGTACGTAGGTGTCACTGTATCATAACAGGACAATAAAGAGGTACGTAGGTGTCACTGTATCATAACAGGACAATAAAGAGGTACGTAGGTGTCACTATATAACAGGACAATAAAGAGGTACGTAGGTGTCACTGTATCATAACAGGACAATAAAGAGGTACGTAGGTGTCACTGTATCATAACAGGACAATAAAGAGGTACGTAGGTGTCACTATATAACAGGACAATAAAGAGGTACGTAGGTGTCACTGTATCATAACAGGACAATAAAGAGGTACGTAGGTGTCACTATATAACAGGACAATAAAGAGGTACGTAGGTGTCACTGTATAACAGGACAATAAAGAGGTACGTAGGTGTCACTATATAACAGGACAATAAAGAGGTACGTAGGTGTCACTATATAACAGGACAATAAAGAGGTACGTAGGTGTCACTATATAACAGGACAATAAAGAGGTACGTAGGTGTCACTGTATCATAACAGGACAATAAAGAGGTACGTAGGTGTCACTGTATCATAACAGGACAATAAAGAGGTACGTAGGTGTCACTATATAACAGGACAATAAAGAGGTACGTAGGTGTCACTGTATCATAACAGGACAATAAAGAGGTACGTAGGTGTCACTGTATCATAACAGGACAATAAAGAGGTACGTAGGTGTCACTATATAACAGGACAATAAAGAGGTACGTAGGTGTCACTGTATCATAACAGGACAATAAAGAGGTACGTAGGTGTCACTGTATCATAACAGGACAATAAAGAGGTACGTAGGTGTCACTATATAACAGGACAATAAAGAGGTACGTAGGTGTCACTGTATCATAACAGGACAATAAAGAGGCACGTAGGTGTCACTGTATCATAACAGGACAATAAAGAGGTACGTAGGTGTCACTATATAACAGGACAATAAAGAGGTACGTAGGTGTCACTGTATCATAACAGGACAATAAAGAGGTACGTAGGTGTCACTATAGAACAGGACAATAAAGAGGTACGTAGGTGTCACTATATCATAACAGGACAATAAAGAGGTACGTAGGTGTCACTATATAACAGGACAATAAAGAGGTACGTAGGTGTCACTATATAACAGGACAATAAAGAGGTACGTAGGTGTCACTATATAACAGGACAATAAAGAGGTACGTAGGTGTCACTATAGAACAGGACAATAAAGAGGTACGTAGGTGTCACTATATAACAGGGCAATAAAGAGGTACGTAGGTGTCACTATATCATAACAGGACAATAAAGAGGTACGTAGGTGTCACTATATAACAGGACAATAAAGAGGTACGTAGGTGTCACTATATAACAGGACAATAAAGAGGTACGTAGGTGTCACTATAGAACAGGACAATAAAGAGGTACGTAGGTGTCACTATATAACAGGGCAATAAAGAGGTACGTAGGTGTCACTATATCATAACAGGACAATAAAGAGGTACGTAGGTGTCACTATATAACAGGACAATAAAGAGGTACGTAGGTATCACTATATAACAGGACAATAAAGAGGTACGTAGGTATCACTATATAACAGGACAATAAAGAGGTACGTAGGTGTCACTATATAACAGGACAATAAAGAGGTACGTAGGTGTCACTATATAACAGGACAATAAAGAGGTACGTAGGTGTCACTGTATAACAGGACAATAAAGAGGTACGTAGGTGTCACTGTATCATAACAGGACAATAAAGAGGTACGTAGGTGTCACTATATAACAGGACAATAAAGAGGTACGTAGGTGTCACTATATAACAGGACAATAAAGAGGTACGTAGGTGTCACTATATAACAGGACAATAAAGAGGTATGTAGGTGTCACTGTATCATAACAGGACAATAAAGAGGTACGTAGGTGTCACTGTATCATAACAGGACAATAAAGAGGCACGTAGGTGTCACTATATAACAGGACAATAAAGAGGTACGTAGGTGTCACTATATAACAGGACAATAAAGAGGTACGTAGGTGTCACTATATAACAGGACAATAAAGAGGTACGTAGGTGTCACTATATAACAGGGCAATAAAGAGGTACGTAGGTGTCACTATATAACAGGACAATAAAGAGGTACGTAGGTGTCACTATATAACAGGACAATAAACCTGTGTGTTTGTTTGGTCTGTGTACTTAATTAATGGAATAGAATGGGGGCAGCAGGTAGCCTAGTGGTTAGAGCGTTGGACTTGTAACCGAAAGGTTGCTAGATCGAATACCCGAGCTGACAAGGAAAAATTCTGTAATTCTGCCCCTGAACAAGGCAGTTATTCCACTGTTCCTAGGCCGTCATTGTAAATAAGAATTTGTTCTTAGCTGACTTGCCTAATTTAAAAAAAAATGGAATAGAAAAGGAGAATAGGACTTGAATATAATTGCAGCTAATCATTAATAAATGCTATGCACAAACATACAGGCTTGTGTTTTGGCCTATATAATACTATTCTAACATAACTCCAGTACATTACTTCAAGAGGTACCAGTTGGCCTATATAATACTATTCTAATATAACTCCAGTACTTTACTTCAAGAGGTACCAGTTGGCCTATATAATACTATTCTAACAGAACTCCAGTACATTACTTCAAGAGGTACCAGTTGGCCTATATACTCTGCCAATCTAGTAGATAAGGACAATTGGTATTGCATACATTTCAACAGAATTGAGGCTAATCTGAAATCAATAATGTTCTGCACCTCACAGAGCACCTCACACACACACACACACACACACACAGGCACTAATGGTTCAGGAGTCCCCCCCCCCCCCCCCCCCCCCCCCCAGACACACACACTAATGATTCAGGAGTACCTCCCCCCTCCTACCTCTTCATATTGATTGGTGCTGCTCACAGATGAAGAGATATCTTCAGAGTAGTTTAAACCAGGTCCCCTGTGAATCCCGTCTCTCCCTTTTCACTCGCTGGGGTTCCTATCTGTAGATATGGATCTATATTTCCTTTTCCATTTCTTAAAAGACCGTTTCTAAGTGGGGTCCTGTGAAACCAATAGCAGTGGAAACTTGCTCAATGAAAGCTTGAGTTTGGTTTCATTCCTGGAGGGAATAACGAGGCAAGTCAGTTAAGAACAAATTCTTATTTACATTGACGGTCTAGGAACAGTGGGTTAACTGCCCTGTTCAGGGGCAGAACGACAGATTTGTACCTTGTCAGCTCGGGGGTTTGAACTCGCAACCTTCCGGTTACTAGTCCAACGCTCTAACCACTAGGCTACCCTGCCGCCCCAACGAGGCAAGTCAGTTAAGAACAAATTCTTATTTACACTGACGGCCTAGGAACAGGGCCTTGTTCAGAATGACATATTTTTAGCTCGGGGATTCGATCCGGCAACCTTTCGGGTTACTGGCCCAACGCTCTAACCACTAGGCCGCACACTTAAAAAAAAAACGTGTTATCTTGAAAGCATTTCTCCTACTCACTCAGAAAGCTACATTTTTATATTGGCTATTTGAAATTATCTTTGTCTTTAAAAAAAAAAAAAAAAAAAAAAAAAAATGGAAGACCAGAAACATTTGCTTCCTGTGATTTTGTTCCACAATAAAATGGTTTTGTGTGGACTCACCCGTTGAAGGATCTGAATTGAGTTTAAATGTTGATTATAAAGTGTATGTTCTTTGTTAAGATATGGGTATGTTAAGATATGGGTATGATTAAGTTATCTGTTTGGTTTCTAAAGTCTGTTTTTCTTCCTGTATCTGTAGCAAGCCAAATGTGGATTCAGTCTTCAGATACTGGAGATAATGAACAGCTCAGGGTGAGATGACACCACTATATCACGATACTGGAGATAATGAACAGCTCAGGGTGAGATGACACCACTATATCACGATACTGGAGATAATGAACAGCTCAGGGTGAGATAACACCACTATATCACGATACTGGAGATAATGAACAGCGCAGGGTGAGATAACACCACTATATCACAATACTGGAGATAATGAACAGCTCAGGGTGAGATGACACCACTATATCACGATACTGGAGATAATGAACAGCTCAGGGTGAGATAACACCACTATATCACGATACTGGAGATAATGAACAGCTCAGGGTGAGATGACACCACTATATCACGATACTGGAGATAATGAACAGCTCAGGGTGAGATAACACCACTATATCACGATACTGGAGATAATGAACAGCGCAGGGTGAGATAACACCACTATATCACAATACTGGAGATAATGAACAGCTCAGGGTGAGATAACACCACTATATCACGATACTGGAGATAATGAACAGCTCAGGGTGAGATAACACCACTATATCACGATACTGGAGATAATGAACAGCTCAGGGTGACATAACACAACTATATCACAATACTGGAGATAATGAACAGCTCAGGGTGAGATAACACCACTATATCACGATACTGGAGATAATGAACAGCGCAGGGTGAGATAACACCACTATATCACGATACTGGAGATAATGAACAGCTCAGGGTGAGATAACACCACTATATCACAATACTGGAGATAATGAACAGCTCAGGGTGAGGTAACACCACTATAACACGATAATGAACAGCTCAGGGTGACATAACACAACTATATCACTATACTGGAGATAATGAACAGCTCAGGGTGAGATAACACCACTATATCACGATACTGGAGATAATGAACAGCGCAGGGTGAGATAACACCACTATATCACGATACTGGAGATAATGAACAGCTCAGGGTGAGATAACACCACTATATCACAATACTGGAGATAATGAACAGCTCAGGGTGAGGTAACACCACTATAACACGATAATGAACAGCTCAGGGTGACATAACACAACTATATCACAATACTGGAGATAATGAACAGCTCAGGGTGAGAACACCACTATATCACGATACTGGAGATAATGAACAGCTCAGGGTGAGATAACACCACTATATCACAATACTGGAGATAATGAACAGCTCAGGGTGAGGTAATTCCACTATAACACGATAATGAACAGCTCAGGGTGACATAACACAACTATATCACGATACTGGAGATAATGAACAGCTCAGGGTGAGGTAACACCACTATATCACAATACTGGAGATAATGAACAGCTCAGGGTGAGATAACACCACTATATCACGATACTGGAGATAATGAACAGCTCAGGGTGAGATAACACCACTATATCACGATACTGGAGATAATGAACAGCTCAGGGTGACATAACACCACTATATCACGATAATGAACAGCTCAGGGTGACATAACACCACTATATCACAATACTGAAGATAATGAACAGCTCAGGGTGAGTTAACACCACTATATCATGATCATGAACAGCCCAGGGTGAGGTAACACCACTATATCATGATCATGAACAGCGCAGGGTGAGGTAACACCACTATATCATGATCATGAACAGCCCAGGGTGAGGTAACACCACTATATCATGATCATGAACAGCTCAGGGTGAGGTTTACACCACTATATCATGATCATGAACAGCTCAGGGGGAGGTTTACACCACTATATCATGATCATGAACAGCGCAGGGTGAGGTAACACCACTATATCATGATCATGAACAGCCCAGGGTGAGGTAACACCACTATATCATGATCATGAACAGCGCAGGGTGAGGTAACACCACTATATCATGATCATGAACAGCCCAGGGTGAGGTAACACCACTATATCATGATCATGAACAGCCCAGGGTGAGGTAACACCACTATATCATGATCATGAACAGCGCAGGGTGAGGTAACACCACTATATCATGATCATGAACAGCGCAGGGTGAGGTAACACCACTATATCATGATCATGAACAGCTCAGGGGGAGGTTTACACCACTATATCATGATCATGAACAGCGTAGGGTGAGGTAACACCACTATATCATGATCATGAACAGCGTAGGGTGAGGTTTACACCACTATATCATGATCATGAACAGTTCATTATATCTTCCCTGTGTTTATAATATGATGGTTAGTATCTTCCCTGTGTTTCCTGTTTACAGGGTGGAATATAGCACCTTTGATATCCTGGAAGATGAGGAGGTAAAAGAGGCTGTTTCTGTCTATGACATTTGCAAAACCATGTTGGTGAAACCTAAAGATGTCTTTCTACATGTTAACATGGTTTTCTTCATTTATCTTCCAATCACCAACGTCCAGGTTAGACAGGGTCTAAAGACGTACTCAAACTGGCCAACGTACCCTCAGCTATACGTCAATGGGGAACTCATTGGCGGGCTGGACATTGTGAAGGTGAGAAGTGATTTTTGTTTTACACCTCAGACCACAATTGCGCTTATTACCTCCACTTAGTTCTGGACTAGTCTGAATATGTCTATAAACCATTTACAATGGAGATCGTCCATTTTAAAATAGCTTTTTAGTCCTAAACTAGGCTGAATCTGGTGTCTGGGGGAAACCAACCCTTATAGGATCAGCCAGGCAAATGTCACAGTGTCACAGACAGAGGCAACAGCAGTACCACAGACTCTCCACCAGGTGTCACTAAAACACCGTGTTCTGTTTTCTTAGCCTGCTTAATGTCGTCATGCCGTGTACAGTCAGACAGGCAGCATGGAAGGGGAGGGAGGTCATCCTCTGTAGTAAAAAAGCACAGAGGAAAAGATTGGTGTAATGTAAATACCAAGGTTTCTTAGTGAACTACATTAAACCATGCTAAGGGAAGGTTACACAACATTGAGATAGTAAAGTCCCCAGTGTGTGTCTAACAGTAATCCTCTGTTTAGATATGCCTACTTATTTCACCAAGGGCCTTGCTTTGCATAAACTAGGCCTGTAGTCCGGGTGGGTTGAAAGCAGCGTATTGTCCAGCAGTGGCTAGTGATTGATGTCAGCTGGAGTTCAGTTTTAATAGATCACCTGTCAATCACGGTTCTTTATAAGAACTGCATTGTGATAACATGTCACTGGGTTTAATGAGACTGGAGTTCTCTGTGTATCTATTCATAGTTAGTTTAATGAGACAGGAGTTCTCTGTGTATCTATTCATAGTTAGTTTAATGAGACAGGAGTTCTCTGTGTATCTATCTATACATAGTTTAATGAGACAGGAGTTCTCTGTGTATCTATACATAGTTAGTTTAATGAGACAGGAGTTCTCTGTGTATCTATACATAGTTTAATGAGACAGGAGTTCTCTGTGTATCTATCTATACATAGTTAGTTTAATGAGACAGGAGTTCTCTGTGTATCTATCTATACATAGTTTAATGAGACAGTAGTTCTCTGTGTATCTATACATAGTTTAATGAGACAGTAGTTCTCTGTGTATCTATACATAGTTTAATGAGACAGTAGTTCTCTGTGTATCTATACATAGTTTAATGAGACAGTAGTTCTCTGTGTATCTATACATAGTTTAATGAGACAGGAGTTCTCTGTGTATCTATACATAGTTTAATGAGACAGGAGTTCTCTGTGTATCTATACATAGTTTAATGAGACAGGAGTTCTCTGTGTATCTATACATAGTTTAATGAGACAGTAGTTCTCTGTGTATCTATACATAGTTTAATGAGACAGGAGTTCTCTGTGTATCTATACATAGTTTAATGAGACAGTAGTTCTCTGTGTATCTATACATAGTTTAATGAGACAGTAGTTCTCTGTGTATCTATACATAGTTAGTTTAATGAGACAGTAATTCTCTGTGTATCTATACATAGTTTAATGAGACAGTAATTCTCTGTGTATCTATACATAGTTAGTTTCATGAGACAGGAGTTCTCTGTGTATCTATCTATACATAGTTAGTTTAATGAGACAGGAGTTCTCTGTGTATCTATACATAGTTTAATGAGACAGGAGTTCTCTGTGTATCTATCTATACATAGTTTAATGAGACAGGAGTTCTCTGTGTATCTATACATAGTTTAATGAGACAGTAGTTCTCTGTGTATCTATACATAGTTAGTTTAATGAGACAGGAGTTCTCTGTGTATCTATCTATACATAGTTAGTTTAATGAGACAGTAGTTCTCTGTGTATCTATACATAGTTTAATGAGACAGTAGTTCTCTGTGTATCTATACATAGTTTAATGAGACAGTAGTTCTCTGTGTATCTATACATAGTTTAATGAGACAGTAATTCTCTGTGTATCTATACATAGTTTAATGAGACAGGAGTTCTCTGTGTATCTATCTATACATAGTTAGTTTAATGAGACAGTAGTTCTCTGTGTATCTATACATAGTTAGTTTAATGAGACAGTAGTTCTCTGTGTATCTATACATAGTTAGTTTAATGAGACAGTAGTTCTCTGTGTATTTATACATAGTTTAATGAGACAGTAGTTCTCTGTGTATCTATCTATACATAGTTTAATGAGACAGGAGTTCTCTGTGTATCTATCTATACATAGTTTAATGAGACAGTAGTTCTCTGTGTATCTATACATAGTTTAATGAGACAGTAGTTCTCTGTGTATCTATACATAGTTTAATGAGACAGTAGTTCTCTGTGTATCTATACATAGTTTAATGAGACAGTAGTTCTCTGTGTATCTATACATAGTTTAATGAGACAGTAGTTCTCTGTGTATCTATACATAGTTTAATGAGACAGTAGTTCTCTGTGTATCTATACATAGTTTAATGAGACAGTAGTTCTCTGTGTATCTATACATAGTTTAATGAGACAGTAGTTCTCTGTGTATCTATACATAGTTTAATGAGACAGTAGTTCTCTGTGTATCTATACATAGTTTAATGAGACAGGAGTTCTCTGTGTATCTATACATAGTTTAATGAGACAGTAGTTCTCTGTGTATCTATACATAGTTAGTTTAATGAGACAGTAGTTCTCTGTGTATCTATACATAGTTAGTTTAATGAGACAGTAGTTCTCTGTGTATCTATACATAGTTTAATGAGACAGTAGTTCTCTGTGTATCTATACATAGTTTAATGAGACAGTAGTTCTCTGTGTATCTATACATAGTTAGTTTAATGAGACAGGAGTTCTCTGTGTATCTATACATAGTTTAATGAGACAGTAGTTCTCTGTGTATCTATACATAGTTTAATGAGACAGTAGTTCTCTGTGTATCTATACATAGTTTAATGAGACAGTAATTCTCTGTGTATCTATACATAGTTAGTTTAATGAGACAGTAATTCTCTGTGTATCTATACATAGTTAGTTTCATGAGACAGGAGTTCTCTGTGTATCTATCTATACATAGTTAGTTTAATGAGACAGTAGTTCTCTGTGTATCTATACATAGTTTAATGAGACAGTAGTTCTCTGTGTATCTATACATAGTTAGTTTCATGAGACAGGAGTTCTCTGTGTATCTATACATAGTTAGTTTCATGAGACAGTAGTTCTCTGTGTATCTATACATAGTTTAATGAGACAGTAGTTCTCTGTGTATCTATACATAGTTAGTTTAATGAGACAGTAGTTCTCTGTGTATCTATCTATACATAGTTTAATGAGACAGTAATTCTCTGTGTATCTATACATAGTTAGTTTAATGAGACAGTAATTCTCTGTGTATCTATACATAGTTTAATGAGACAGTAATTCTCTGTGTATCTATACATAGTTAGTTTCATGAGACAGTAGTTCTCTGTGTATCTATACATAGTTAGTTTAATGAGACAGGAGTTCTCTGTGTATCTATACATAGTTAGTTTCATGAGACTGGAGTTCTCTGTGTATCTATCTATACATAGTTAGTTTAATGAGACAGGAGTTCTCTGTGTATCTATCTATACATAGTTTAATGAGACAGGAGTTCTCTGTGTATCTATACATAGTTAGTTTAATGAGACAGGAGTTCTCTGTGTATCTATTCATAGTTATTGTGCATCAATACAGTATTTGTTTCTGATGCTGTTGGAAGGTTACATGACAGGTCCAGTAGGCTGTTATTTTCTCATGTATCAGCTGGTATGAAGATCAGACCTGTATTGACATGTGTTCTGTGTTTTTACAGGAGCTTAAAGACGGTGGAGACCTTTCTTCTGTCCTGAGGGGTGAATGCTAGGTTCCTGTAGTACTGTGATGGGAATGAGCTATGGACTACTGCACTCTTCCTTCCCCTCTCTACCCTCTTCTTCCTCTCTCTGCCCTGTTCTTCCTCTCTCTAACCTCTTCGCCCTCTCTCTAACCTCTTCGCCCTCTCTCTACCCTCTTCTTCCTCTCTCTATCCTCTACTTCCTCTCTCTACCATTTTCTTCCCCTCTCTACCCTCTTCTTCCTCTCTCTACCCTCTTCTTCCTCTCTCTAACCTCTTCGCCCTCTCTCTACCCTCCTCTTCCCATCTCTACCCTCCTCTTCCCCTCTCTATCCTCTTCCCCTCTCTACCCTCCTCTTCCCCTCTCTACCATCCTCTTCCCCTCTCTACCCTCCTCTTCCCCTCTCTACCCTCCTCTTCCCCTCTCTATCCTCCTCTTCCCCTCTCTATCCTCCTCTTCCCCTCTCTACCCTCCTCTTCCCCTCTCTACCCTCCTCTTCCCCTCTCTACCCTCCTCTTCCCCTCTCTACCCTCCTCTTCCCCTCTCTACCCTCCTCTTCCCCTCTCTACCCTCCTCTTCCCCTCTCTACCCTCCTCTTCCCCTCTCTACCCTCCTCTTCCCCTCTCTACCCTCCTCTTCCCCTCTCTACCCTCCTCTTCCCCTCTCTATCCTCCTCTTCCCCTCTCTACCCTCCTCTTCCCCTCTCTACCCTCCTCTTCCCCTCTCTACCCTCCTCTTCCCCTCTCTACCCTCCTCTTCCCCTCTCTACCCTCCTCTTCCCCTCTCTACCCTCCTCTTCCCCTCTCTACCCTCCTCTTCCCCTCTCTATCCTCTTCTCTTCTCTATCCTCTTCCCCTCTCTACCCTCTTCCCTTCTCTATCCTCTTCCCCTCTCCATCTTCCTCCCCTCTCTATCCTCTTCCCCTCTCTACCCTCCTCTTCCCCTCTCTACCCTCCTCTTCCCCTCTCTATCCTCCTCTTCCCCTCTCTACCCTTTTCTCTACCCCTCTCTGAAATACATGGTATATTATCCATCCATTGATTTTTCTGAACTTAGCACAGGTGTCCAAATTAACCTGATTGATCAAACAGCATTCTGTCACCAGCTGCAAATATAATAAAGTCATCCATGATGCTACCTGACTGGTTTCCTTATTTGTCTTTTGAACCTTAGAGAACACAGCAGTCAGAGCAAAGAACTAGAACCTTAGAGAACACAGCAGTCAGAGCAAAGAACTATAACCTTAGAACACAGCAGTCAGAGCAAAGAACTGGAACCTTAGAGAACACAGCAGTCAGAGCAAAGAACTAGAACCTTAGAGAACACAGCAGTCAGAGCAAAGAACTAGAACCTTAGAGAACACAGCAGTCAGAGCAAAGAACTAGAACCTTAGTGAACACAGCAGTCAGAGCAAATAACTAGAACCTTAGTGAACACAGCAGTCAGAGCAAAGAACTAGAACCTTAGTGACAACGTTTGTGAACCCCTGCTATAGATTGTGTTGTTTATCGTTTTATTACATTTCCATGGTTATGGTGCATTCAGAAAGTATTCAGACCACCACAGCGCCAGCTGTGCCTCCAGAGACTCTGGTTTCGAGCCCAGGCTCTGTCGCAGCCGGCCGCGACCGGGAGGTCCGTGGGGCGACGCACAATTGGCCTAGCATCGTCCGGGTTAGGGAAGAATTGGCCGGTAGGGATATTCTTGTCTCATCGCACACTAGCGACTCCTGTGGCGGGCTGGGCGCAATGCGCGCTGTCCAGGTCGCTAGGGGAATGGTGTTTCCTCCTCTGTTAAGAAGCAGTGCGGCTTGGTTGTGTTTCTGTTTCCATTGATCATCCTTGAGATGTTTCTACAACTTGATTGGAATCAACCTGTGGTAAATTCAATTGATTGGACATGATTTGGAAAGACCCATACCTGTCTATATAAGGTCCCACAGTTGACAGTGTGTGTCAGAGAAAAAACCAAGCCATGAGGTCGAAGGAAATGTCCGTAGAGCTCCGAGACAGAATTGTGTCGAGGCACGGATCTGGGGAAGGGTACCAAAACATTTCTGCAGCATTCAAGGTCCCCAAGAACACAGTGGCCTCCATTTTTAAATGGAAGCATTTTGGAACCACCAAGACTCTTCCTAAAGCTGGCTGGCTGGTCGGTCAAACTGAGCAATCGGAGGAGAAGGGCCTTGGTCAGGGAGGTGACCCAAGAACCCAATGGTCACTCTGACAGAGCTCCTCTGTGGAGATGGGAGAACCTTCCAGAAGGCCAACCTTCTCTGCAGCACTCAACCAATCAGGCCTTTATGATAGTGGCCAGACAGAAGCCACTCCTCAGTAAAAAGCCCACTTGAAGTTTCCACTTAGGAGAAATGAGTAGCCCTGTGTTACCATCTCGACAACCAGATGTTCTCGGACTAGGAGAGAAAAGGTAGTCAGATGAAGAGAGAGCAGCTGGAGTAGCAGTGTTCTCTGGGGTGATCCATGTCTCAATCAGGGCCAAAAATGTCTAGGGACTGAAGGGCAGCATAGGCTGAGATGAACTCTGTGTTCTTGACCGCAGATCGGCAGTTACAAACTCTGCCAGAGACCTAGACTTCCTCCGCCGCTTACAGCTGCTGCTGAGAAACCAGGGGAGACTGAAGAACGAATGACCTAACAGAGGTGAAGACCACACCTCCCTGTACTAATTGCTGACTACCTAGGAGAGGTGAAACCACTCCCCCTCCAATACAGCCACTAATTACCAACACGTGTCACAAATTGCCCCGCCCCTTGATCCTGGTTGATGTGTCAACAACTATCTGCAAGTTATGATCAGTCAGCAGTTCACACACCAAGTAGACCACTGGGAAGACAGGCAGCACTTAAAGTAGATGGACCTAGCTAGCAAAAAGACAGTACTAGACGACAACAGATAAAGACATCACTTCTGGAGATATCAGGAGTCCTCTAGCTATAGAATGATTCAGTGTGGATCAATAAGACATTCAGCAGGTACATCCCCCGGATCAGTCTTCCCTGTTATCTCACAGAAGCATTTATTTAACCTTTCTTTTATCCAACCTTTATTTCTTGAACCTTTTATTTAATTTAACCTTTATTTATTTAAGCATGCACAATCACTTAATACAGAAGAGATGGTGTTACATGTAGACATTTGCTGGAAAGGCAGGGCCCTCATTTATCCAGAGTGAGACCCACAGCCACAGAGTCTGGGTAATGAAGTGTGTGTGGGTCGATCGGTGGGTCGGTCGGTCGGTGGGTCGGTCGGTGCTCTGCACACCGGAGTCAATAAGAGTAAACAAAGCATTCATATTAATTGACGGTGGTGAGCCGGATGTCCGTGTGCTCACCTCACCTGATACACATTTTCCCCTCATCCTCCCTACTCCTCCTCATTTTCCTCTCCTGACTTGGAGTACATCTGTGTGTCTCCTGAGGTAATTCTGGTTCTCCACTAAATCCACTGTGTGACTGACTGAGGCCCTTCTCTCCCTCCCCTCCTCCTTCTCTCCCTCCCCTCCTCAATTTCCTCTTCCACCTCTACTCATCCCAGCCTCCTCACATACCATGGTATTTACTCAACACACCGCTCTCTCTTGCTCCCTCTCTCTCTTAAACACTAACACACACACACACACACACATCCTCTCTCCACATGACTGTGCTCAGGAGGACTGTCTCCTCTCCACCAAATCACTCAGATTGCCATGTTGTTATTCCAGTCTGTTAGGGACTGCTGACAGAGAGATGCTGTCTGTTAGTGACTGCTGACAGAGAGTGATGCAGTCTGTTAGTGACTGCTGACAGAGAGAGATGCTGTCTGTTAGTGACTGCAGACAGAGCGATGCTGCCTGTTAGTTACTGCTGACAGACAGAGATGCTGCCTGTTAGTGACTGCTGACAGAGAGAGATGCTGTCTGTTAGTGACTGCTGACAGAGAGATGCTGTCTGTTAGTGACTGCTGACAGAGAGAGATGCTGTCTGTTAGTGACTGCTGACAGAGAGAGATGCTGCCTGATAGTGACTGCTGACAGAACGATGCTGCCTGTTAGTAACTGATGACAGAGAGAGATGCTGTCTGTTAGTGACTGCTGACAGAGAGAGATGCTGCCTGATAGTGACTGCTGACAGAGAGATTCTGCCTGTTAGTGACTGCTGACAGAACGATGCTGCCTGTTAGTAACTGCTGACAGAGAGAGATGCTATCTGTTGGTGACTGCTGACAGAGAGATGCTGCCTGATAGTGACTGCTGACAGAGAGAGATGCTGTCTGATTGTGACTGCTGACAGAGAGATGCTGTCTGTTAGTGATTGCTGACAGAGAGATGCTGTCTGATTGTGACTGCTGACAGAGAGATGCTGTCTGTTAGTGACTGCTGACAGAGAGAGATGCTGTCTGTTAGTGAGTGCTGACAGAGAGATGCTGCCTGTTAGTGATTGCTGACAGAGAGATGCTGTCTGTTAGTGATTGCTGACAGAGAGATGCTGTCTGATTGTGACTGCTGACAGAGAGATGCTGTCTGTTAGTGATTGCTGACAGAGAGATGCTGTCTGATTGTGACTGCTGACAGAGAGATGCTGTCTGTTAGTGACTGCTGACAGAGAGAGATGCTGTCTGTTAGTGAGTGCTGACAGAGAGATGCTGCCTGTTAGTGATTGCTGACAGAGAGATGCTGTCTGTTAGTGATTGCTGACAGAGAGATGCTGTCTGATTGTGACTGCTGACAGAGAGATGCTGTCTGTTAGTGACTGCTGACAGAGAGAGATGCTCTCTGTTAGTGAGTGCTGACAGAGAGATGCTGCCTGTTAGTGATTGCTGACAGAGAGAGGCTGCCTGATAGTGACTGCTGACAGAGAGAGATTCTGTCTGT
The DNA here is from genome assembly GCF_057628025.1 of Oncorhynchus mykiss. Taxonomy (NCBI): domain Eukaryota; kingdom Metazoa; phylum Chordata; class Actinopteri; order Salmoniformes; family Salmonidae; genus Oncorhynchus; species Oncorhynchus mykiss. The sequence goes on along the minus strand of NC_143044.1, from coordinate 58,053,337 downwards.
TAGTGACTGCTGACAGAGTGATGCTGCCTGTTAGTGATTGCTGACAGAGAGATGCTGTCTGTTAGTGATTGCTGACAGAGTGATGCTGCCTGTTAGTGATTGCTGACAGAGAGATGCTGCCTGTTAGTGACTGCTGACAGAGAGAGATGCTGTCTGTTAGTGACTGCTGACAGAGCGATGCTGCCTGTTAGTGAGTGCTGACAGAGAGATGCTGTCTGTTAGTGACTGCTGACAGAGAGAGATACTGTCTGTTAGTGACTGCTGACAGAGAGAGATGCTGTTAGATGTTAATAGGTGTTTATAACGTGTTTAGACACCAAAGTGTAATTCCCTAGATCAACCACCAGGTGGAGCACTCATTTAGTCTGTCCAATAACCCAACAACATGTTGTGACTGGGCCTGTATACACACTGCTCCTTGCACAAAGGCAGAGGTAGCGGTCCTGCTGCTGGGTTGTTGCCCTCCTACGGCCTCCTCCACGTCTCCTGTTGTACTGGCCTGTCTCCTGGTAGCGCCCCCATGCTCTGGACACTACGCTGACAGACACAGCAAACCTTCTTGCCACAGCTCGCATTGATGTGCCATCCTGGATGAGCTGCACTACCTGAGCCACTTGTGTGGGTTGTAGACTCCGTCTCATGCTACCACTAGAGTGAAAGCACCGCCAGCATTCAAAAGTGACCAAAACATCAGCCAGGAAGCATAGGAACTGAGAAGTGGTCTGTGGTCCCCACCTGCAGAACCACTCCTTTATTGGGGGTGTCTTGCTAAATACCTCTAATTTCCACCTGTTGTCTATTCCATTTGCACAACAGCGTGTGAAATTTGTTGTCGATCCATGTTGCTTCCTAAGTGGACAGTTTGATTTTTACATTGTGTTGTTTAAGTGTTCCCTTTATTTTTTTGAGCAGTGTATATTGTAATGCAGATCTGTTCCACTATATACCCCATCTTTGTTTGCATTTTTCATTGTTTGTTTAGATTGGTTTTAGGACGGCATCTTGTACGGAATGGTGGAATTTCTACTGTTGTTAAATCCTAAATTGCAGTGCAGACCCATGATTAAAATATATCAATTCATAAAGATGTCATGAGCTCAAATAGCTTTCTAGACAGGAAGTAACATTTGGGAGATCAGAGAGGTTTCGTAGAGAGAGAGAGAGGGGGAGGCTACCTTCCTTCCTAGACAGGAAGTAACATTTGGTAGATCAGAGATGTTTCATAGAGAGAGAGAGAGAGAGAGAGAGAGAGAGGGAGGCTTCCTTCCTTCCTAGACAGGAAGTAACATTTGGGAGATCAGAGAGGTAGAGAAAGAGAGAGAGAGAGAGAGGCTTCCTTCCTTCCTAGACAGGAAGTAACATTTGGTAGATCAGAGACGTTTCGTAGAGAGCGAGAGAGAGAGAGAGAGGCTTCCTTCCTTCCTAGACAGGAAGTAACATTTGGTAGATCAGAGAGGTTTCGTAGAGAGAGAGAGAGAGAGAGAGAGAGAGAGAGAGGCTTCCTTCCTTCCTAGACAGGAAGTAACATTTGGTAGATCAGAGAGGTTTCGTAGAGAGAGAGAGAGAGAGAGAGAGAGAGAGAGAGGCTACCTTCCTTCCTAGACAGGAAGTAACATTTGGTAGATCAGAGATGTTTTGTGTCAGTACTGTGTGTGTGTGTAGCTTCCAGAAATAAATGTCCATCCTTTAGGCTTCTGTTGGATAAGTGCTCTCATTATCAGTTGTGATTCAGCTATTCAGGTTTATGCTCATTACATTGAGCCATTTTTCCATGCAGAATATGTTTCTGAGAGTCAAGACATGATTGGTCTTTAGAATAGAACGTTCTCCCCTCCAGAGAAGCTCTATCACCCCGTCTGTCTGCAGCCGGTGCTATAAATATGCATCTGTCTGTTTCCTCAGAGCTGGCGGTGATGATGTCGTGGTGTCAATATATTCAGACTCCCTCCAGCGTTTTTATATCATCCCAAATCGTGAGGATGAGCTCTGGAGACCACCGTAAAAAAACAACAACTGTTCCACCCCTTCTTTGACTTGTGGGATATTGGTTTATTAAGATGCATTGCGAATGATTACATTAACAGATGTTTTATCGGACTATTTAGCAATGTGAGCATGATACATTTCATGACATAGGCCTAGACATAGAAATATCATGACATAGGCCCAGCCATAGAAATATCATGACATAGGCCCAGCCATAGAAATATCATTTATTCAAAAAAATATGTAATTGGCCCATTATTTTATCAGGGTTTCATACTGAGACCAAGGTCTCTTTTACAAATGAGCCCTGAGGGACAGAGAATACACACATCAATGTAAATACAACATGCTAGTATAATGAACATAAGGACCTCGATCATCTTTCTGAATTCACCTAGAGGCACCAGAACATCACATTCATCAGTAATAAGGACCTCGATCATCTTTCTGAATTCACCAAGAGGCGGCAGAACATCACATTCATCAGTAATAAGGACCTCGATCATCTTTCTGAATTCACCAAGAGGCGGCAGAACATCACATTCATCAGTAATAAGGACCTCGATCATCTTTCTGAATTCACCAAGAGGCGGCAGAACATCACATTCATCAGTAATAAGGACCTCGATCATCTTTCTGAATTCACCAAGAGGCACCAGAACATCACATTTCAGAACATTTTAAAGATAGTTCTACAAATAAGGTGCAAGAAAATTAAAATCTGATTTACCGAACTCAGTAGAGGCATTTCCAGAGTGTGACTCGTATGTCTAAAGTGTAGTAATGATGTTAGGTACACAGTGGGACTTTTTGTAAAAAGAGCTTTATACATTAAAACATAGCAATATATCAACCTACGTGACATCAAAGAGGTCTAACCAACGTTCTGGTAGAGAACGCAGGGAACGCAGTACTAAACCTGTCACCCGTAATAAAGCACAGTCAATAAAGTTTTTCTGTAATACAACGAAGGCAGACTGTAGTTCAGATAGAGCCTGGTCAACCGTGGGCACAATAGTATCATCGGCATACAAGTACAGGTTACATTGTTTTTAAAAGACAAGTCCATATTGTTAATGTAAACACTCAAATGTACAGGACCCAGACCTGACCCCTGTGGGATACCTTTAGTAATGTCCAGGAAACCTGATTTAACACCAATGTACAGGACCCAGAACTGACCTCTGCGGGATACCTTTAGTAATGTCCAGGAAACCTGATTTAACACCATCAGTAGATACACATTGAGTTCTATCTGTCAAGTCATTTCTAAACCAGTTACATGCAGCCTGGTCTAGGCCAATTGAGAAAAGCCTCTGAATTAGCAGTGAGGGATCAACAGTGTTGAAAGCCTTTGACAGGTCAATGAAGATGGGCAGCACAATGTTGCCTTTTATCCATACAGTTAACCACATCATTTATAACTAGGGATGCAGCAGAGATAGTGCTATGACCTGGTCTAAAACCTGACTGATTTACATTTACAATACATTTCAAAGATAAGAAAGATCTTAGCTGAGAATCTGTGAAGATGTTTTATATTTTAGCGAGGCAAGAAAGAAATAGGGAGATTAAATATTTAGGTCACAAGGTTCACCACCTTGGGCCGCCTTCCAAACCTTAGTATCAGATATCTGGATAGTACCATATAGTACCAGATATCTGGATAGTACCAGATATTTGGATAGTACCAGATATCTGGATAGTACCAGATATCTGGATAGTACCAGATATCTGGATAGTACCAGATATCTGGATAGTACCAGATAGTACCAGATATCTGGATAGTACCAGATATCTGGATAGTACCAGATAGTACCAGATATCTGGATAGTACCAGATAGTACCAGATATCTGGATAGCATTTAGAAGGATCAGAGATGGAGCTTAAAAAATAAAAAATATCTTGATTTGGATTTTCCTAATCAAGGTAGTACATCTGTTTCTCAATTGTCAGAAAGATTGCCAGTCCTATTACAGAGTCAGTTTTCCTTGCTTTGGCCCAGGCCTGATTCCTCATCTGAATGAGCTCAGATTGCCAGTCCCATTACAGAATCAGTTTTCCTTGCTTTAATGAACGTAACCCAATACTGTCTGATGACTGAGGTTACAGAGGGCCAGATAATAGTTAAACAGGAGCAGAGTAATGAACGTAACCCAATACTGTCTGATGACTGAGGTTACAGAGGGCTAGATAATAGTTCAACAGGAGCAGAGTAATGAACGTAACCCAATACTGTCTGATGACTGAGGTTACAGAGGGCCAGATAATAGTTAAACAGGAGCAGAGTAATGAACGTAACCCAATACTGTCTGATGACTGAGGTTACAGAGGGCCAGATAAAGGGAAGGGAATCGAGGTGATGAGATCCAGGTGTGTGTGATGACTGATGATTACAGAGGGCTAGATAGAAGGAAAGGGAATCGAGGTGATGAGATCCAGGTGTGTGTGATGACTGATGATTACAGAGGGCTAGATAAAGGGAAGGGAATCGAGGTGATGAGATCCAGGTGTGTGTGATGACTGATGATTACAGAGGGCTAGATAGAAGGAAAGGGAATCGAGGTGATGAGATCCAGGTGTGTGTGATGACTGATGATTACAGAGGGCTAGATAAAGGGAAGGGAATCGAGGTGATGAGATCCAGGTGTGTGTGATGACTGATGATTACAGAGGGCTAGATAGAAGGAAAGGGAATCGAGGTGATGAGATCCAGGTGTGTGTGATGATGGTTCCAGGACCTGTGGTTAGTAGAGAGGGAGAGCAGCAGGAGGCATGACAGTAGTAAAAATGACCCCAGCTTCAGTTTAGATCTTCAAAGGGATCCCCTAGTGTAGAGGATGACGATGGTCTCTCCTGTCGTGGAAATTCAGCACTGAGAGTGACTAGGTCTTGGTCATTTCTTTAAAACAATCATCTTTATTTAATATCGATTCATTATTGCAATAATGAGACTGTAGGCCCACCAGTCTTGACTGAATGTTAGTCTGAGAGTCTAGCCTTTACAGACGATGCACAGTTTTTATATAGCTGATACCTAAGATTGCTTAGTCAGTCACTTCGAACCTTCCCAAAAGCCACATTGGTTATCTACACAGGATGGTCTTTTACCTAGTTTCCCAGATGCCAGGAAGATGAGACAATGAGGCATTGTTCTTAACTCTTCCAGACTATCTCTATCTCGAGTCACACACACCACATCTTGTCTATAGAATGCTAGCTTTTAGGTTTTTATCACCAACACAAATCATTTGTCAGCTTCAAGCTTTCTCTAGTCTCTCCCATGTCCTCAACACCCAGACTAGCTGCAGGGTGCCAGAGTGGAGACCATAAAACACAGCATTAGCAGGACAGAGATATCTTACTGTTCGTTAAGTAAAAGGTCCCTTTCATCTCCCTGTTGTTATGGTATGGTAACTCTCTGTCTCTAGTCTCTCTCTCTAGTCTCTCTCTCTAGTCTCTCTCTCTCTCTCTCTGGTCCCTTTCATCTCCCTGTTGTAATGGTATAGTCAGTAACTCCCTCTGTCTCTAGTCTCTCTCTCTAGTCTCTCTCTAGTCTCTCTCTCTCTAGTCTCTCTCTCTCTCCCTCTCTAGTCTCTCTCTCTAGTCTCTCTAGTCTCTCTCTAGTCTCTCTCTAGACTCTCTCTCTAGACTCTCTCTCTAGTCTCTCTCTCTAGTCTCTCTCTCTCTCTAGACTCTCTAGTCTCTCTCTCTCTCTTTCTCTAGTCTCTCTAGTCTCTCGCTCTAGTCTCTCTCTCTCTAGTCTCTTTCTCTAGTCTCTCTCTCTCTCTCTAGTCTCTCTCTCTCTCCCTCTCTAGTCTCTCTCTCTAGTCTCTCTCTAGTCTCTCTCTCTCTAGATTCTCTCTCTAGTCTCTCTCTCTCTAGTCTCTCTCTCTCTCTCTCTCTCGTCTCTCTCTCTCTCTCTCTCTCTCTCTCTCTCTAGTCTCTCTCTCTCTAGTCTCTCTCTCTCTAGTCTCTCTAGTCTCTCTCTCGCCCTCTCTCTCTCGCTCTATTCTCTCTCTCTAGTCTCTCTCTTCTAGTCTCTCCCTCTCTCTCTCTCTCTCTCTCGTCCCTCTCTCTAGTCTCTCTCTCTAGTCTCCCTCTCTCTCTCTCTCTCTGGTCCCTTTCATCTCTCTGCTGTAATGGTATGGTCCTTAACTGTACCAGTAGTTTCTATTCATCCATTTTTTTCCATTATTCAGTGAAGGATGAGAGAGAGTTGGAGAGCGAGGGAGAGAAAGGGATAGAGAGAGAGAGAGAGAGAGAATGTGAGTCTAGTGTTATGATGATGTGTAACCAGACAGGAACCAACCAGGACTCTTCATTTCCTAGTACAGTACAAGATACACAGGCTACGCCTTGGCTTGAAGAATAGATGACTTGATATTGAAATATTTACAAAGAAATGAACAGTCAACTGCCCTCAATTTTAACAAGACCATATTTCTGACGTCTATGGCATTTCATCGGCTTGGAATTCAAATTCCTTTCAGTCGTAAGAGGAATGCTGAGACGATACACTCTTTACAAATTCCCCTTGTTGCCTTATTGTGTAGAACTAATGGAAGGGATTTACAGCCATGAAGAAAAAAAAAAAACTTTCCATTCCCCCCCCCCCCCCCCCCAGCCAAAGATTTCACTCTCGAATGCAAGAACCGTTTTAAAGTCTGTGTCTCCCTTTCGCACAATTTCAGTTTCCAAGTCTCTCCGGAGGCCCGTAGTGAATTCAGTGCCTAAAAACCATTAAAATACCTTCGATTCCAAGTGGAAGGGACTTTTTTTCCAGCTGGATAGCTCTGGATTGATTGTATTTCTGAGGGTATTAGTATTGCTCTGATGCGCTGGCCAAGGTGGGCATGCCACACGCTGGCTGTCCCTAAAAACACTTCCAGAATCCCACAATGCAAATATATAGTGGTGATTAAAGCAGGCAGACCCACTCTATAGAGACAGGGGGGGGGGATGGAGGGAGGGAGAGATGGAGGGAGGGGAGACTGAGACACACACAAGAAACAGAGAGAAAAACAAAGAGCGACTAAGAGAGAGTGACTAGAGAGAGAGAGAGATGGCTTGGGATCCTTTCATTTCTCCTGGAATCTCTCCGTTCTTGTTCATTCATCACACCCTACTGATTGAGCTTCATCCTGTCAAAAGGGATCGAGTCCCAAATGGCTAACTATTCCTTATATAATGCAGTGCACTACTTTTGATTAGGTCCTAAAGTAGTGCACTACACAGGGAATAGGTACATTTCTTGTTACTTTTTATCTCTATATATTTATTTTTAACTTTAGTTTATTTACTAAATATTTTCTTGACTATTTCTTGAACTGCATTGTTAGTTAAGGGCTTGATAGTAAGCATTTCACTGTAAAGTCTATTACCCCTGTTGTATTGAGCGCATGTGACAAATAAAATTAGATTTGAATAGGATTCCATTTGGAATGGGGACAGGAACACTTCAACCACCAGGTGGCGCCAAAGACCAGGCAACCATCGATGGTAAAGGATTCTTCTATTGGTCGTTGTATGAACAGGAAGGGGGGGGGCGCACTTGGCCTGTCAGATGTATGGTTAATGGGTAACTGATATGAAGGTTGTTTTTAGAATGAGCCAGAGAACGTACACGTGAATGACAGTTAAAACTTCTGTTTCTCTCGACAACCAACACAAAAGGTTCAAGGATGCAAACTACAATGTTTTCACTGTTAGTCTGTTGATTACACAGCATGTGACGAATACAATTTGATTTGAATCTGTCATATAAATAAACAAAACATCTAAAATAGTTTTTTTCTTGGAATTTGGTTGTGCTTTTAGAATGTTGGTTGTGTTTTTAGAATGTTGGTTGTGTTTTTAGAATGTTGGTTGTGTTTTTAGAATGTTGGTTGTGCTTTTAGAATGTTGGTTGTGCTTTTAGAATGTTGGTTGTGCTTTTAGAATGTTGGTTGTGTTTTTAGAATGTTGGTTGTGCTTTTAGAATGTTTGTTGTGTTTTTAGAATGTTGAGAGAACTGTGATAAAACATTGGCAATTCAACTAACTCTTGGCTGTCTTTTAATGTGGCCGGAATACAGGTTGTAATCTCATTCGTCAGCGTCTCAACCAAACATTACCCAGTTATCCACGTTGAAATGATGTGGTGTTCCCGGTGGGTAAAGGATACCCAGCCTTTCTATGTTGTTGTACTGTTCAGCAGAGTTGGTGTCAATTCAGGAAGTACACTGACATTCCAAATGATCTTCAATGCTTTTTCCAATGAGGAAAATGTTGCATTGAAATTTGGTTAACAGTCTGAAATGACTGGATTTGAAAAGGAACTGACCCCAAACCTTTTATTTTACTAGGCTTAACTGACGTTAAGAACAAATTCTTATTTTCAATGACGGCCATTTCACAGTAAAGCCTGTTGTATTGAGCGCATGTGACAAATAACTGAACTGCCTGTTCAGGGGCAGAATGACAGATTTGTACCTTGTCAGCTCGGGGATTTGAACTTGGAACCTTTCGGTTACTAGTCCAACACTCTAACCACTAGGCTGTTTTCATCAGACCAGAGATTATTGTTTCTCCATGGTCTGAGAGTCCTTTTGGCAAACTCCAAATGGGCAGTCATGTGCCTTTTACTGAGGAGTGGCTTCCAATTGGCCACTCTACCATAAAGGCCTGATTGGTGGAGGGCACCAGAGGCAGTTGTCCTTCTGGAAGGTTCTCCCATCTCAACAGTGGAACTCTAGTGCTCTGTCAGAGTAACCATTGGGTTCTTGGTCTGCTCTCTGAACAAGGCCCTTCTCCCCCGATTGCTCAATTTGTCAGGCTGGCTAGCTCTAGGAAGAGTCTTGGTGGTTCAAAACCTCTTTCATTTGGAGAATGACAGGGGCCACTGTGTTCTTGGGGACCTTCAATGCTGTAGTCATTTTTTGGTACCCTTCCCTAGATCTGTGACTCGATACAATCCTGTCACCAGCCCCAGCCCCGGTCCATCCTCTCATCCCCCCCAGACCATCCTCTCTCCAGACCCAAACCATCCTCTCTCCAGCCCCAAACCATCCTCTCACCAGCCCCAGTTCATCCTCTCTCCAGCCCCAGACCATCCTCTCACCAGCCCCAGACCATCCTCTCACCAGCCCCAGACCATCCTCTCATCCCTCCCAGACTATCCTCTCATCCCTCCCAGACCATTCTCTCATCCCTCACAGACTATCCTCTCATCCCTCCCTGACCATCCTCTCATTCCTCCCAGACCATCCTCTCACCAGCACCAGACCATCCTCTCATCCCTCCCAGACCATTCTCTCACCAGCCCCAGTCCATCCTCTCATCCCTCCCAGCCAATCCTCTCATCCCTCCCAGCCAATCCTCTCATCCCTCCCAGCCAATCCTCTCATCCCTCCCAGCCAATCCTCTCATCCCTCCCAGACCATTCTCTCACCAGCCCCAGTCCATCCTCTCACCAGCCCCAGTCCATCCTCTCACCAGCCCCAGTCCATCCTCTCACCAGCCCCAGTCCATCCTCTCACAAGCCCCAGTCCATCCTCTAACCAGCCCCAGTCCATCCTCTCACCAGCCCCAGTCCATCCTCTGTGTGTGTGTGTGTGTGTGTGTGTATGCATAAATAAACAGGGACATGTTCTGATTCAAAAGCAGTGAAGCCAGGTCCTTGTCATTGCTCTGTTCCCCAGCCAGGTCCTTGTCATTGCCCCACAGTTCACTATAGATCATTTCCAGGTCATTTGTGATTCTGTGCCTGGGAGATTGGCCTCACTTTATCTCAGCCTATCTGCTCTGTGTTCCCCAGTGTGAAAAAGTAGGGTCTGCGTCTCCAATGGCATCCTATTCCCTGCGTTTGACCAGCGCCTAAAGCACTATGTAGGTGAATAGTGTGCCGTTTTGGATGCTGACCAGGTTTCAGTTCAGGCGAAGAGCTCTTTCCACTGCGGCCCTCTCCCTTAAGGGCATCTACCTACTAGGTTAGGTTTGCTCCTAGCAGAACTCAGTCAGGCCAAGTGAATGTCTGGGCCTCGCTTTACGCCCTTAAAAACACTGTCGCTTAAAAAACAAGTTAAAAGCAGCAATAGTACTGTTTGTCCCTCTTGAGACGCCATAGCCAGTATACACTTCCTCAAAATAGTTACATCAAACTAAGATGTTTGGCAGTATTTCTGACAATAAACACTTGATTGAAGAATCCCTACTGTTGACCAATCACTGATGAAGGGGTGTAGACTTTTGGCTACTAAACTTCGGCCTCCAGAAGTTATTGTGTGAACAGCTGAAAAAAAAAAAAAAGACAGAAAGAAACAAGAAATATCAGGCGATGTCATCATAATATAATATAAACAAACTGTTTCAGATGGAAACTTGCAGATGGCTTTACCCTCCTCCTCCTGTAACTTACCCTCCTCCCCCTGTAACTTACCCTCCTCCCCATGTAACTTACCCTCCTCCCCCTGTAACTTACCCTCCTCCCCCTGTAACTTACCCTCCTCCCCATGTAACTTACCCTCCTCCCCCTGTAACTTACCCTACTCCCCCTGTATCTTACCCTCCTCCCCCTGTAACTTACCCTCCTCCCCCTGTAACTTACCCTACTCCCCCTGTATCTTACCCTCCTCCCCCTGTAACTTACCCTCCTCCCCCTGTAACTTACCCTCCTCCCCCTGTAACTTACCCTCCTCCCCCTGTAACTTACCCTACTCCCCCTGTATCTTACCCTCCTCCCCCTGTAACTTACCCTCCTCCCCCTGTAACTTACCCTCCTCCCCCTGTAACTTACCCTACTCCCCCTGTATCTTACCCTCCTCCCCCTGTAACTTACCCTCCTCCCCCTGTAACTTACCCTACTCCCCCTGTATCTTACCCTCCTCCCCCTGTAACTTACCCTCCTCCCCCTGTAACTTACCCTCCTCCCCCTGTAACTTACCCTCCTCCCCATGTAACTTACCCTCCTCCCCCTGTAACTTACCCTCCTCCCCCTGTAACTTACCCTACTCCCCCTGTATCTTACCCTCCTCCCCCTGTAACTTACCCTACTCCCCCTGTATCTTACCCTCCTCCCCCTGTAACTTACCCTCCTCCCCCTGTAACTTACCCTACTCCCCCTGTATCTTACCCTCCTCCCCCTGTAACTTACCCTACTCCCCCTGTATCTTACCCTCCTCCCCCTGTAACTTACCCTACTCCCCCTGTATCTTACCCTCCTCCCCCTGTATCTTACCCTCCTCCCCCTGTATCTTACCCTCCTCCCCCTATAACTTACCCTCCTCCCCCTGTTCCTTACCCTCCTCCCCCTGTTCCTTACCCTCCTCCCCCTGTTCCTTACCCTCCTCCCCCTGTTCCTTACCCTCCTCCCCCTGTTCCTTACCCTCCTCCTCCTGTTCCTTACCCTCCTCCCCCTGTTCCTTACCCTTCTCACCCCTGTTCCTTACCCTCCTCCCCCTGTAACTTACCCTACTCCCCCTGTATCTTACCCTCCTCCCCCTGTAACTTACCCTCCTCCCCCTGTAACTTACCCTCCTCCTCCTGTAACTTACCCTCCTCCCCCTGTAACTTACCCTCCTCCCCCTGTAACTTACCCTCCTCCCCCTGTAACTTACCCTCCTCCCCATGTAACTTACCCTCCTCCCCCTGTAACTTACCCTCCTCCCCCTGTAACTTACCCTACTCCCCCTGTATCTTACCCTCCTCCCCCTGTAACTTACCCTACTCCCCCTGTATCTTACCCTCCTCCCCCTGTAACTTACCCTCCTCCCCCTGTAACTTACCCTCCTCCCCCTGTAACTTACCCTCCTCCCCCTGTAACTTACCCTACTCCCCCTGTATCTTACCCTCCTCCCCCTGTAACTTACCCTCCTCCCCCTGTAACTTACCCTCCTCCCCCTGTAACTTACCCTACTCCCCCTGTATCTTACCCTCCTCCCCCTGTAACTTACCCTCCTCCCCCTGTAACTTACCCTACTCCCCCTGTATCTTACCCTCCTCCCCCTGTAACTTACCCTCCTCCCCCTGTAACTTACCCTCCTCCCCCTGTAACTTACCCTCCTCCCCATGTAACTTACCCTCCTCCCCCTGTAACTTACCCTCCTCCCCCTGTAACTTACCCTACTCCCCCTGTATCTTACCCTCCTCCCCCTGTAACTTACCCTACTCCCCCTGTATCTTACCCTCCTCCCCCTGTAACTTACCCTCCTCCCCCTGTAACTTACCCTACTCCCCCTGTATCTTACCCTCCTCCCCCTGTAACTTACCCTACTCCCCCTGTATCTTACCCTCCTCCCCCTGTAACTTACCCTACTCCCCCTGTATCTTACCCTCCTCCCCCTGTATCTTACCCTCCTCCCCCTGTATCTTACCCTCCTCCCCCTATAACTTACCCTCCTCCCCCTGTTCCTTACCCTCCTCCCCCTGTTCCTTACCCTCCTCCCCCTGTTCCTTACCCTCCTCCCCCTGTTCCTTACCCTCCTCCCCCTGTTCCTTACCCTCCTCCTCCTGTTCCTTACCCTCCTCCCCCTGTTCCTTACCCTTCTCACCCCTGTTCCTTACCCTCCTCCCCCTGTTCCTTACCCTCCTCCCCCTGTTCCTTACCCTCCTCCCCCTGTTCCTTACCCTCCTCCCCCTGTTCATTACCCTCCTCTCCTGTTCCTTACCATCATCCCCCTGTTCATGACCCTCCTCCCCCTGTTCCTTACCCTCCTCCCGCTGTTCCTTACCCTCCTCCCCCTGTTCATTACCCTCCTCCCCTGTTCCTTACCATCCTCCCCCTGTTCATGACCCTCCTCCACCTGTTCCTTACCCTCCTCCCCCTGTTCCTTACCCTCCTCCCCCTGTTCCTTACCCTCCTCCCCCTGTTCATTACCCTCCTCCCCTGTTCCTTACCATCCTCCCCCTGTTCATGACCCTCCTCCCCCTGTTCCTTACCCTCCTCCCCCTGTTCCTTACCCTCCTCCCCTGTTCCTTACCCTCCTCCCCCTGTTCCTTACCCTCCTCCCCCTGTTCCTTACCCTTCTCACCCCTGTTCCTGTCCATAACCCCTCTACCCCTGTCCATTACCCCTCCCCCTGTCCCTTACCCCCTCTCCATTACCCCTCTCCCCCTGTCCATTACCCCTCCCCCTTGTCCCTTACCCCTCCTCCCTCCTGTCCCTGCCAATAGCGAAGTGGTCTGGGGAGAGCTGGGTACTTCAAACAAACTCCTGTTTTCTCAATGTGGAGGACAGGAGGAGAGGAGGACAGGAGGACAGGAGGACAGGAGCTGCACAGACAAGAAAATAAGAGAAAGAGAGGAGAGAAGCCCAGGCTTTATGTCAGAGAGGAGAGAAGCCCAGGCTTTATGTCAGAGAGGAGAGAAGCCCAGGCTTTATGTCAGAGAGGAGAGAAGCCCAGGCTTTATGTCAGAGAGGGGAGAAGCCCAGGCTTTATGTCAGAGAGGGGAGAAGCCCAGGCTTTATGTCAGAGAGGAGAGAAGCCCAGGCTTTATGTCAGAGAGGAGAGAAGCCCAGGCTTTATGTCAGAGAGGAGAGAAGCCCAGGCTTTATGTCAGAGAGGAGAGAAGCCCAGGCTTTATGTCAGAGAGGAGAGAAGCCCAGGCTTTATGTCAGAGAGGAGAGAAGCCCAGGCTTTATGTCAGAGAGGAGAGAAGCCCAGGCTTTATGTCAGAGAGGGGAGAAGCCCAGGCTTTATGTCAGAGAGGAGAGAAGCCCAGGCTTTATGTCAGAGAGGGGAGAAGCCCAGGCTTTATGTCAGAGAGGAGAGAAGCCCAGGCTTTATGTCAGAGAGGGGAGAAGCCCAGGCTTTATGTCAGAGAGGAGATAAGCCCAGGCTTTATGTCAGAGAGGAGAGAAGCCCAGGCTTTATGTCAGAGAGGAGAGAAGCCCAGGCTTTATGTCAGAGAGGGGAGAAGCCCAGGCTTTATGTCAGAGAGGAGATAAGCCCAGGCTTTATGTCACAGAGGAGAGAAGCCCAGGCTTTATGTCAGAGAGGGGAGAAGCCCAGGCTTTATGTCAGAGAGGAGATAAGCCCAGGCTTTATGTCAGAGAGGGGAGAAGCCCAGGCTTTATGTCAGAGGAGAGAAGACCAGGCTTTATGTCACAGAAGGGAGAAGCCCAGACTTTATGTCAGAGAGGAGATAAGCCCAGGCTTTATGTCAGAGAGGGGAGAAGCCCAGGCTTTATGTCAGAGAGTAGAGACGCCCAGGCTTTATGTCAGAGAGGGGAGAAGCCCAGGCTTTATGTCAGAGAGGAGATAAGCCCAGGCTTTATGTCAGAGAGGGGAGAAGCCCAGGCTTTATGTCAGAGAGGAGAGAAGCCCAGGCTTTATGTCAGAGAGGGGAGAAGCCCAGGCTTTATGTCAGAGAGGAGAGAAGCCCAGGCTTTATGTCAGAGAGGAGAGAAGCCCAGGCTTTCTGTCAGAGAGGGGAGAAGCCCAGGCTTTATGTCAGAGATGATAGAAGCCCAGGCTTTGTGTCAGAGGAGAGAAGCCCAGGCTTTATGTCACAGAGGAGAGAAGCCCAGGCTTTATGTCACAGAGGAGAGAAGCCCAGGCTTTATGTCACAGAGGAGAGAAGCCCAGGCGTTATGTCAGAGAGGAGAGAACCCCAGGTTTTATGTCAGAGAGGGGAGAAGCCCAGGCTTTATGTCAGAGAGGAGAGAAGCCCAGGCTTTATGTCAGAGAGGAGAGAAGCCCAGGCTTTATGTCAGAGAGGGGAGAAGCCCAGGCCTTATGTCGGAGAGGAGAGAAGCCCAGGCCTTATGTCGGAGAGGAGAGAAGCCCAGGCCTTATGTCGGAGAGGAGAGAAGCCCAGGCCTTATGTCAGAGAGGAGAGAAGCCCAGGCCTTATGTCGGAGAGGAGAGAAGCCCAGGCCTTATGTCAGAGAGGAGAGAAGCCCAGGCTTTATGTCAGAGAGGGGAGAAGCCCAGGCCTTATGTCGGAGAGGAGAGAAGCCCAGGCTTTATGTCAGAGAGGGGAGAAGCCCAGGCCTTATGTCGGAGAGGAGAGAAGCCCAGGCTTTATGTCAGAGGAGAGAAGACCAGGCTTTATGTCGCAGAAGGGAGAAGCCCAGGCCTTATGTCGGAGAGGAGAGAAGACCAGGCTTTATGTCAGAGGAGAGAAGCCCAGACTTTATGTCACAGAGGAGAGAAGCCCAGGCTTTATGTCAGAGAGGGGAGAAGCCCAGGCCTTATGTCGGAGAGGAGAGAAGCCCAGGCTTTATGTCAGAGGGGGGAGAAGCCCAGGCTTTATGTCAGAGAGGGGAGAAGCCCAGGCCTTATGTCGGAGAGGAGAGAAGCCCAGGCTTTATGTCAGAGGAGAGAAGCCCAGGCTTTATGTCAGAGAGGGGAGAAGCCCAGGCCTTATGTCGGAGAGGAGAGAAGACCAGGCTTTATGTCAGAGGAGAGAAGCCCAGACTTTATGTCACAGAGGAGAGAAGCCCAGGCTTTATGTCAGAGAGGGGAGAAGCCCAGGCCTTATGTCGGAGAGGAGAGAAGCCCAGGCTTTATGTCAGAGGGGGGAGAAGCCCAGGCTTTATGTCAGAGAGGGGAGAAGCCCAGACTTTATGTCACAGAGGAGAGAAGCCCAGGCTTTATGTCAGAGAGGGGAGAAGCCCAGGCTTTATGTCAGAGAGGGGAGAAGCCCAGGCTTTATGTCAGTGTGAACTTGAGCCACACAGTGTTTGATTGATCTCTAGCCTCCAGTAGCATCGACGTGGGTGGAGTAGTGGACTGAGTGCCACAACATAATAAAACAACCTGGAGGAATGTGGAAAATATTGAAATTGCCAAGGAAGCAGCAGCTCTCTGGAAGGTGTCACGTTGTCGTGAGAAAGTGTTCATTAGTTGGACTGATTGACTCTGGCCTTCTCACCCCTCACCGTGAAACACGGGTTGTATTCATTAGGGCGTGCAACAGAAAAACTGTTTGAATCCATTTACAACAGAACACAAAAATGTGCCTTTCTTAAATGGACAAGCTCAAGTCGTCGCTCCCTGTTTTAGTCCATTTCCTTCTGTTCGGGGTCCTAATGAACACGACCCAGGTCTCTCACTCTGCTCTCTCCTCTCTGTATGTTTTAACAGCTAAATGTCAGCACTTTACATGTATGTGATGTGAGAGAGAACAGACGTGAGATTTCACATCAGGCTGGTAGTTAAATGTCCCGCTGGATCACACACTGTCAGATAAGAACTGTGTCGGTACGACAGGAGGCTGCTGAGAGCAGGACGGCTCATAAGAATGACCGGAACGGAGCAGACGGAATGGCGTCAAACACCTGGAAACCATGGAAACCATGCGTTAGATGTATTCCATACCATTCCACTGATTCCGGTCCAGTCAAATCAAATTGCATTGGTCACATAAACATGGTTGGCAGAAGTTATTGCGTGTGTAGCGAAATGCTTGTGCTTCTAAATCTGAGAGTGCAGTAATATCTGAACAGGTAATGTCTTACAAATTCCACAACAATGTGGAATATCTATCACATTCCACAACAATGTGGAATATCTAACAAATTCCACAACAATGTGGAATATCTAACAAATTCCACAACAAAACCTAATATCTAACAAATTCCACAACAAAACCTAATACACACAATCTAGTAAAGGAATGGGATAAGATGAAATATATAAAATATATATGGATGAGCAGTGACAGAGAGGTTAAGCTGCAATAGATAGTAAATCATAGATAGTGAAGGATGCAGTATATATATATATATATATATGAGATGAGTAATGCGAGATATGTAAACATTCTTAAAGTGGCATTATTAAAGTGACTAGTGATCCATTTATTAAAGTGGCCAATGATATCTAGTCTGTAGGTAGGCAGCAGCCTCTCTGTGTTAGTGGTGGCTGTTTCACAATCAGTCATTACAACGACTCCTTTCTCCCCAATCAGGGTGCCACCGACTTCCTGTGGTTGGTACAGCAGACTGTTATTATCCCGCATGCAAAACAAGGTGATTGACATTGTTTAAATTGCACTGTTAACAGATGTGCTGCACATCAGAGTCAATGGCCAAAATACAAGGAATAATGTGTTCTGTGTGTTCTTGGTTCTCCCGTACCTGTGGGTCTGTCATCCCAAACAGCCCCATATTCCCTGTTTAGTGCACTATATGGTGAATAAGGTGTAATTTGGTACACAGACATTACTCACTGTTCTGCTGTTCGGGATTCATCTGATCCATGCAGTTTCTACGTATCACAACCGTGCTGTTGTCAACAACGTAATCAGACATCATTGGGGCAGCAGGTAGCCTAGTGGTTAGAGCAGGTAGCCTAGCAGGTAGCCTAGTGGTTAGAGCCAGGTAGCCTAGTGGTTAGAGCAGGTAGCCTAGTGGTTAGAGCCAGGTAGCCTAGTGGTTAGAGCAGGTAGCCTAGTGGTTAGAGCAGGTAGCCTAGTGGTTAGAGCAGGTAGCCTAGTGGTTAGCGCAGGTAACCTAGTGGTTAGAGCCAGGTAGCCTAGTGGTTAGAACCAGGTAACCTAGTGGTTAGAACCAGGTAGCCTAGTGGTTAGAGCAGGTAACCTAGTGGTTAGAGCAGGTAGCCTAGTGGTTAGCGCAGGTAGCCTAGTGGTTAGAGCCAGGTAGCCTAGTGGTTAGAACCAGGTAGCCTAGTGGTTAGAACCAGGTAGCCTAGTGGTTAGAGCAGGTAGCCTAGTGGTTAGAGCAGGTAGCCTAGTGGTTAGAACCAGGTAACCTAGTGGTTAGAACCAGGTAGCCTAGTGGTTAGAGCAGGTAGCCTAGTGGTTAGCGCTGGTAGCCTAGTGGTTAGAGCCAGGTAGCCTAGTGGTTAGAGCCAGGTAGTCTAGTGGTTAGAGCCAGGTAGCCTAGTGGTTAGAGCAGGTAGCCTAGTGGTTAGAGCAGGTAGCCTAGTGGTTAGAACCAGGTAACCTAGTGGTTAGAACCAGGTAGCCTAGTGGTTAGAGCAGGTAGCCTAGTGGTTAGAGCAGGTAGCCTAGTGGTTAGCGCAGGTAGCCTAGTGGTTTGCGTGTTGGACTAGTAACCTGAAAGGTTGCATGATCGAATCCCCGAGCTGATAAGGTAAAAAAAATATGTTGTTCTGCCCCTGAACAGGCAAAAAAAACACTGTTCCTAGACCGTCATTGAATATAAGAATTTGTCCTTAAATTACTTGCCTAGTTACATTTAATAAAAAGCTTCTGGTCATCAACTGTCATTAACAGAAGTAAACACTTACCTTAAAGATCCTGGTCATCAACTGTCATTAACAGACTAAGCAAGCTGGATTCAATGGCCTCTTCTGTAGGTTGGATAAAGAACTCACACACCCTCCTAAAAGTCAATCACTTCTCATAAAGATGAATACTTTGTTGCTGATGAAAATCAACAGTATTGTTTGGCATGGTTCATGCAATCAAGACAGCCACATATTGCAGGTCTGCAGTCATAAACACTTACCCCAAAGCTCCTGGTCATCAGCTGTCATTAACAGAAGTAAACACTTACCTTAAAGATCCTGGTCATCAACTGTCATTAACAGACTAAGCAAGCTGGATTCAATGGCCTCTTCTGTAGGTTGGATAAAGAACTCACACACCCTCCTAAAAGTCAATCACTTCTCATAAAGATGAATACTTTGTTGCTGATGAAAATCAACAGTATTGTTTGGCATGGTTCATGCAATCAAGACAGCCACATATTGCAGGTCTGCAGTCATAAACACTTACCCCAAAGCTCCTGGTCATCAGCTGTCATTAACAGAAGTAAACACGTACCTTAAAGCTCCTGGTCATCAACTGTCATTAACAGAAGTAAACACTTACCTTAAAGATCCTGGTCATCAGCTGTCATTAACAGAAGTAAACACTTACCTTAAAGATCCTGGTCATCAACTGTCATTAACAGACTAAGCAAGCTGGATTCAATGGCCTCTTCTGTAGGTTGGATAAAGAACTCACACACCCTCCTAAAAGTCAATCACTTCTCATAAAGATGAATACTTTGTTGCTGATGAAAATCAACAGTATTGTTTGGCATGGTTCATGCAATCAAGACAGCCACATATTGCAGGTCTGCAGTCATAAACACTTACCCCAAAGCTCCTGGTCATCAGCTGTCATTAACAGAAGTAAACACTTACCTTAAAGATCCTGGTCATTAACTGTCAGTAACAGACACAGAATTAAACACTTACCAAGATGGTAGCCAATCAGTCTGTCCAGTTTTATGTGTGATCCTTGAGATGAGAGTTTTAAGAGTTTTAATGACCACAATCCTGTTTACTGACGCAAATACATTTTATGTGAAGGTGGATGCTGTATATAACAACTATTAGTTGTAGGTCTCAGTCTCTATTTTACTTGTACAATGGTTTCGGATTGAGAAGGCTTTTATTTATTTTTTACACCTTTCTGGAGTTTGACCTTGCCTTGTCAAGAGCGTCTGTCTGCGGGCAAGGCCTACTACCCGAGAGCAGGTGCGCACTGAAGGCTAGGAGCGGAGAAGGTTATCGGATTGGGAAACCTTGGTCAAATCTAAATTGTTCTGCACAATGTTTTCAGCCACATATTGCAGGTCTGCAGTCATAAACACTTACCCCAAAGCTCCTGGTCATCAGCTGTCATTAACAGAAGTAAACACGTACCTTAAAGCTCCTGGTCATCAACTGTCATTAACAGAAGTAAACACTTACCTTAAAGATCCTGGTCATCAACTGTCATTAACAGAAGTAAACACTTACCTAAAAGATCCTGGTCATCACCTGTCATTAACAGACTAAGCAAGCTGGATTCAATGGCCTCTTCTGTAGGTTGGATAAAGAACTCACACACCCTCCTAAAAGTCAATCACTTCTCATAAAGATGAATACTTTGTTGCTTATGAAAATCAACAGTATTGTTTGGCATGGTTCATGCAATCAAAACAGCCACATATTGCAGGTTTGCAGTCATAAACACTTACCCCAAAGCTCCTGGTCATCGACAGACAAAGAAAGCTGGGATTATTGGCCACTTCTGGTAAAACCCCCAAAAAATATCATCAACAATTTGCATTTATTTGACCTTTATTTAACCAGGAAAAGCCCATTGTGACCCAGAGTCTCTTTTTCAAGGAAGGACCTGGCCAAGAAGGCAGCAACAATCAATACATTACAGAATTAAAACATACGACAAGACAACAACATGATCCAGCCTAAATAAAGCATTTACACTCCTCTGTCACAGAGTCTCCCATCACTATTTTAAATTCATTCAGTGGCACTAACATATCTAGATGAAGCATGGATTGTAGACTATTCCATTCAGAGGCACTAACACATCTAGATGAAGCATGGATTGTAGACTATTCCATTCAGAGGCACTAACACATCTAGATGAAGCATGGATTGTAGAATATTCCATGCCTCTGGTGCACAGGAAGAGAAGGCAGTCTTGCCTAATACTGTGAATGTCCTGGGGACTTTAAGTAGCAACCACTAGCAGACCGGGTAGGGTAACTGCTGGTGGTGAAGGAGACTAGACTACAGAGGTAAAGAGGGAGTTGACCCAAAAGGGCTTTGTAGATGAACACATACAAATGTAGCTTTCTGCGCATATAAAGTAAGGTCTAACCTACCATTTGGTACAATGTGCAATGGTGGGTGAGGGACTTGGCATTTTTTTAATAAAGTGCAAGGATGCATGATAAACAGAGTCCAGTCTCTGTAAGACAGAGGAGGCTGCATGATAAACAGAGGAGGCTACATGATAAACAGAGTCCAGTCTCTGTCAGACAGAGGAGGTTGCATGATAAACAGAGTCCAGTCTCTGTAAGACAGAGGAGGCTGCATGATAAACAGAGTCCAGTCTCTGTCAGACAGAGGAGGCTGCATGATAAAAAGAGTCCAGTCTCTGTAAGACAGAGGAGGATGCATGATAAACAGCAAGTCACCATAATTAATAACAGAGAGAAAAATGGCCTGAACAAGCTTCTTTCTAGCCATAAGCGGGAAGCAAGCCTTATTACGAAAATAAAAACCCAATTTCAATTTAAGCTTTGTCACAAGATTATCCACATGACCTTTAAAGGACAACTTGTCCTAGGTATACCTAGGTATTTGTAGGATTACACTTTTTCAATGGATAAGCCACCAGATGTGACAATGACAGGCTCTGGTAAAGGTCATGAATTTAGTTTTTTTGTACATTCAAGACCAGTTTGAGACCATAAAGGGAGGCCTGCAGTGACTGAAAAGCAGTGTGGAGCTCTTCAACAGCCTGAACCAGAAAAGGAGCATATTAATATAGACATGAATCATCTGCATATAGATGGAACTTCGCTGGTTGCATCCCATTTCCCAAAATCATTATTATTTATTTTATTCACCTTTATTTAACCAGGTAGGCCAGTTGAGAACAAGTTCTCATTTACATCTGCGACCTGGCCAAGATAAAGCAAAGCAGTGCAACACAAACAACAACACAGAGTTACACATGGAATAGACAAGCGTACAGTAAATAACACAATAGAAAAGTCTATATACTGTGTGTGCAAATGAGGTAAGATTAGGGAGGTAAGGCAATAAATAGGCCGCAGTGGCAAAGTAATTACAATTTAGCATTAAACACTGGAGTGATAGATGTGCAGAAGATGAATGTGCAAGTAGAGATACTGGGGTGCAAAGGAGAAAAAAATATGGGCATGAGGTAGTTGGATGGGCTATTTACAGATACAATGATCTGTGAGTCACTCTGACAGCTGATGCTTAAAATTAGTGATGGAGATATGAGTCTCCAGCTTCAGTGATTTTTGCAATTCGTTCCAGTTATTGGCAGCAGAGAACTGGAAGGAAAGGCGGCCAAAGGAGGAATTTACTTTGGGGTTGACCAGTGAAATATACCTGCTGGAGCGCGTGCTACGGGTGGGTGCTGCTATGGTGACCAGTGAGCTGAGATAAGGTGGGGCTTTACCTAGCAAAGGCTTATAGATGAACTGGAACCAGTGGGTTTGGCGACAAATATGAAACGAGGGCCAGCCAATGAGAGCATACAGGTCGCAGTGGTGGGTAGGATATGGGGCTTTGGTGACAAAACGGATGGCACTGTGATAGACTGCATCCAATTTGCTGAGTAGAGTGTTGCAGGCTATTTTGTAAATTACATCGCCAAAGTCAAGGATCGGTAGGATAGTGAGTTTCACGAGGGTATGTTTGGCAGCATGAGTGAAGGATGCATTGTTGCGAAATAGGAAGCCGATTCTAGATTTCATTTTGGATTGGAGATGCTTAATGTGAGTCTGAAAGGACAGTTTACAGTCGAACCAGACACCTAGGTATTTGTAGTTGTACACATATTCTTAGTCAGAAACGTCCAGACTAGTGATGCTGGACGGGCGGGCAGTTGCGGGCAGCGATCGGTTGAAGAGCATGCATTTAGTTATACTTGCATTTAAGAGCAGTTGGAGGCCAAGGAAGGAGTGTTGTATGGTATTGAAGATCATCTGGATGTTAGTTAACACAGTGTCCAAGGAGGTGCCAGAAGTCTACAGAATGGTGTCGTCTGCGTAGAGGTGGATCAGAGAATCACCAGTAGCAAGAGCGACATCATTGATATGTACAGAGAAAAGAGTCGGCCCGAGAATTGAACCCTGTGGCACCCCTATAGAGACTGCCAGAGGTCCGGACAACAGGCCCTCCAATTTGACACACTGAACTCTATCAGAGTAGTAGTTGGTGAACCAGGCGAGGCTGTCATGACGGTTATGATATCGTTTAGGACCTTGAGCGTGGCTGAAGTGCACCCATGACCAGCTCGGAAACCAGATAAACCAATAAAGATTGAGAACAACACAGGAGCTAAAATAGAACCCTGGGGCACACCTCTATTAATCTTAAACAAAAACTAGACTTGTGATTGTCAGTATATACACATTGTGTTCTGTCAGTTCCTAAACCAATGTACTGTCCCTTCACTGAGACCAATGTTTCTGAGTCTAGCTAGCAACAATTCATGGTCACCTGAATCAAAGGCCTTTTGATAAATCCACAAACAGAGCAGCACAACGTTGCTTTTTATCAAGTCCATTAACTTGTCATGGCTGCAATCGCGATATCGGGATAAGTGTCATCAACAACCGCTGAATAGCATAGCGCTACATACAATAAATATTACTATAAATATCTATATTCATGAAATTACAAGTGCAATATAGCGATATTTGTTAATCCACCTGTCGTGTCAGATTTTGAAATGATGCTTTACAGCCAAAGCAATCCAAGCGTTTGTGTACATTTATCGATCGCACGATAAAACATTAAGTTCATTTAGCATCAGGTAGCTCGGTCACGAAAATCAGAAAAGCAATCAAATGAATCGTTTACCTTTGATGATCTTCGGATGTTTTCACTCACGAGACTCCCAGTTACACAACAAATGTTCCTTTTGTTCCATAAAGATTATTTTTAGATCCAAAATACCTCCGTTTGTTTGTCGCGTTATTTTCAGAAATCCACAGGAAAAAGCGGCCATGACAACGCAGACAAATTCCAAATAGTAACCGTAATATCCACAGAAACATGTCACTGTTTTTTATAATCAATCCTCAGGTTGTTTTTAAAATATATAATCGATAATACATCATCCGCAAATGTCTTTCACAGTAGGAGAGGGAAAAGCAATAGCTATCCAGACTCTGTTGCGCGAGCAAAACTCATGTGACCACTTGACGCGATGTTATCGTTCTGGCTCATTTTTCAAAATAAAAGCCTGAAACTATGTCTGAAAACTGTTGACATCTTGAGGAAGCGATAGGAAAAGGAATCTGGTTGATATCCCTTTAAATGGAGCAAAGGGAGGCTATGGAACATGGAGTTTTCAAAATAGAAACCACTTCCTGTTTTGATTTTCCTCAGGGTTTCGCCTGCAATATCAGTTATGTTATACTCACAGACAATATTTTGACAGTTTTGGAAACTTTAGAGTGTCTATCCAATTCAAATAATAATATGCATATATTAGCAACTGAGACTGAGGAGCTGGCCATTGACAATGGGCACCTTTTCATCCAAGCTACCCAATACTGCCCCTGCAGCCATTATGATGTTAATGATGTTAATGATGTCATTTGCCACTGCCATAGCTGCAGGTGTGGTGCTGTGCCCCGATCTAAAGCCAGACAGAACCCCACTCAGTATGTTCTTTTCAATGAAGATATTTTTTAACTGTGAGTTCACTATAGGGATTCACAGACGTTGGCCAGGATAGGGAGTTTAGAGATATAACAATAGTTATTAGCATCTGAGGGATCTCCTCCCTTTAGCAGTGGGAGGACATAAGCTGATTTCCAAAATGCTGGGTATGGAATTGGTCAAGAGACTCAAGTTGAAAATATGAGCCACAGGTTCAGTAATAATACCAGCTGCTATCTTTAAGAGGTAGGGGGTCTGTAGCCTTTAATGCTTTAAAGACCTCAGGATAAGAAACAGGCTCAAAGTTCAAATGGTTGACATGAGGGCCTATATCATAGTTGACTGTAACAGAGCTTACATTAGAGGCCTGGTTCCCACCATTATTAGAAACTGAACAAGCAGATATGAAGTGCTTGTTAAAACCCCTACAATATGGGCTTTATCCTTCACTTCATTAGAATCCGTTATTAAATGGTCAGGAAGGCCATTAGAACCTGACACTGATTTGATTAGCTTCCAGAACTTGGTAGGGTTGTTTAGGTTCTCTGTGACTGCATTTAAATAGTACTCCTATTTGGACTTCCTGATCAATCCTGTGTATTTGTTTCTTAGCGCTCTGAAGGAGGCCCAGTCAACAGGAGCATTTGTTAGTCTAGCTTGAGCCCAAGATATATCTTTCTTTCTAATTAATTCTGCCAAGTTATCTGAAAAGCAGGGATTGTTCCCTCCACTGATTCAAAATTTCTTCACAGGGGCTTATCACAAATCGACACACATTTCATATAAAAATAGTCCCAGGCAGTCAACATCGGGAATCAGACTTACTCTGTCTATATTATGGTACAGATCACGTAAGAACGCTTGCTCATAAACCTGTCTAAAATGTCTTTTAAAAATATAACGGGGATTGGCTTTGGTCATTTTTGTATTTCTAGCACAAGCAATTGCAGAGTGATCACTGACATCATTACAGAATATCCCAGTCGGTGTGTATTTCATCACTGACATCACAGAATATCCCAGCCGGTGTGTATTTGTGAGGGGTATTCGTTAGAATAATGTCCAATAGCGTTGATTTGTCAGGTGCTCTGGGATTCGGGCCTTGTGGGTGCATTAATTAATTGATCGAGATTCAGAGAGTCACACAGTTCTTTAAAAGAGTCTGGTACAGATGTAAGTATAATCTCCTAAATGAATGAAATCAGAGTCATTTAACTTGTGCGGGACATCAGAAAGAGAGGTAAGCGCGTTTCCCAAAGCCGAGGGCGGTCTGTAGCAGCCGAGAGCGGTCTGTAGCAGCCGAGAGCGGTCTGTAGCAGCCGAGGGCGGTCTGTAGCAGCCGAGGGCGGTCTGTAGCAGCCGAGAGCGGTCTGTAGCAGCCGAGGGCGGTCTGTAGCAGCCAGGAGCGGTCTGTAGCAGCCGAGAGCGGTCTGTAGCAGCCGAGAGCGGTCTGTAGCAGCCGAGGGCGGTCTGTAGCAGCCGAGGGCGGTCTGTAGCAGCCGAGAGCGGTCTGTAGCAGCCGAGGGCGGTCTGTAGCAGCCGAGGGCGGTTTGTAGCAGCCGAGGGCGGTCTGTAGCAGCCGAGGGCAGTTTGTAGCAGCCGAGGGCGGTCTGTAGCAGCCGAGAGCGGTCTGTAGCAGCCGAGAGCGGTTTGTAGCAGCCGAGAGCGGTCTGTAGCAGCCGAAGGACGGTCTGTAGAAGCTGAGAGTGGTCTGTAGCAGCCGAGAGTGGTCTGTAGCAGCCGAGGGCGGTCTGTAGCAGCCGAGGGCGGTTTGCAGCAGCCGAGAGCGGTCTGTAGCAGCCGAGGGCGGTTTGCAGCAGCCGGGAGCGGTCTGTAGCAGCCGAGGGCAGTCTGTAGCAGCCGAGGGCGGTCTGTAGCAGCTGAGAGCGGTCTGTAGCAGCCGAGAGCGGTTTGTAGCAGCCGAGAGCGGTCTGTAGCAGCCGAAGGACGGTCTGTAGAAGCTGAGAGTGGTCTGTAGCAGCCGAGAGTGGTCTGTAGCAGCCGAGAGTGGTCTGTAGCAGCCGAGAGTGGTCTGTAGCAGCCGAGGGCGGTCTGTAGCAGCCGAGGGCGGTTTGCAGCAGCCGAGAGCGGTCTGTAGCAGCCGAGGGCGGTCTGTAGCAGCCGAGGGCGGTCTGTAGCAGCCGAGAGCGGTCTGTAGCAGCCGAGAGTGGTCTGTAGCAGCCGAGAGCGGTCTGTAGCAGCCGAGGGCGGTCTGTAGCAGCCAGGAGCGGTCTGTAGCAGCCGAGAGCGGTCTGTAGCAGCCGAGAGCGGTCTGTAGCAGCCGAGGGCGGTCTGTAGCAGCCAGGAGCGGTCTGTAGCAGCCGAGAGCGGTCTGTAGCAGCCGAGAGCGGTCTGTAGCAGCCGAGGGCGGTCTGTAGCAGCCGAGGGCGGTCTGTAGCAGCCGAGAGCGGTCTGTAGCAGCCGAGGGCGGTCTGTAGCAGCCGAGGGCGGTTTGTAGCAGCCGAGGGCGGTCTGTAGCAGCCGAGGGCAGTTTGTAGCAGCCGAGGGCGGTCTGTAGCAGCCGAGAGCGGTCTGTAGCAGCCGAGAGCGGTTTGTAGCAGCCGAGAGCGGTCTGTAGCAGCCGAAGGACGGTCTGTAGAAGCTGAGAGTGGTCTGTAGCAGCCGAGAGTGGTCTGTAGCAGCCGAGGGCGGTCTGTAGCAGCCGAGGGCGGTTTGCAGCAGCCGAGAGCGGTCTGTAGCAGCCGAGGGCGGTTTGCAGCAGCCGGGAGCGGTCTGTAGCAGCCGAGGGCAGTCTGTAGCAGCCGAGGGCGGTCTGTAGCAGCCGAGAGCGGTCTGTAGCAGCCGAGAGCGGTTTGTAGCAGCCGAGAGCGGTCTGTAGCAGCCGAAGGACGGTCTGTAGAAGCTGAGAGTGGTCTGTAGCAGCCGAGAGTGGTCTGTAGCAGCCGAGAGTGGTCTGTAGCAGCCGAGAGTGGTCTGTAGCAGCCGAGGGCGGTCTGTAGCAGCCGAGGGCGGTTTGCAGCAGCCGAGAGCGGTCTGTAGCAGCCGAGGGCGGTCTGTAGCAGCCGAGGGCGGTCTGTAGCAGCCGAGAGCGGTCTGTAGCAGCCGAGAGTGGTCTGTAGCAGCCGAGAGTGGTCTGTAGCAGCCGAGGGCGGTCTGTAGCAGCCGAGGGCGGTTTGCAGCAGCCGAGAGCGGTCTGTAGCAGCCGAGGGCGGTCTGTAGCAGCCGAGGGCGGTCTGTAGCAGCCGAGAGCGGTCTGTAGCAGCCGAGAGCGGTTTGTAGCAGCTGAGAGCGGTCTGTAGCAGCCGAAGGACGGTCTGTAGCAGCCGAGAGTGGTCTGTAGCAGCCGAGAGTGGTCTGTAGCAGCCGAGAGTGGTCTGTAGCAGCCGAGAGTGGTCTGTAGCAGCCGAGGGCGGTCTGCAGAAGCCGAGGACGGTCTGCAGCAGCCGAGAGTGGTCTGTAGCAGCCGAGAGCGGTCTGTAGCAGCCGAGGGCGGTCTGCAGAGGCCGAGGGCGGTTTGTAGCAGCCGAGGGCGGTCTGTAGCAGCCGAGGGCGGTCTATAGCAGCTGACCACAGTGGCGTGGGAGGTCTTATGCTACAGACCACATACGTTCACTTTAACCGCAAGCAATTCAAAATGTTTGGCTTTGGTAATCGAGAGAATTTCAGAGGCGTTAAACTCGGACATACATTGCAACCCCTCTCCGTTTTTTAGAACGGACTCATCCGATCCGATCTGTAGCAGCCGAGAGCGATCTGTAAGAGCAGACTCATCCGATCTGTTCTTAAAACCGTGTACCCATCAACAGAAATCCAGTTATTTAACACAGATTTCATTAGCAATGTTTCTGATTAAACCATTACGTCTGCATTTTGTCGTTTCGGCCCATATTCTAAATCATGTCTATTTCTGGAAATAGACTTCTGACATGAACATGCAAGAGGCCAAAACCTGCTCTGTTTTTAAAATCACAGGGAGTCGGTAGAGATTGCATGGTATCTACCGGCCCAGGGTTTGGTCGCACATTATCAGAGATCAACAATAAAAGCACAACAGTATATCTCAGTTGCCCAATGCGTGAGGACTTGGTGGAGCCAGCATCATTGTCAATAAAACTGAGTATTTCGACACAGAAAAAAAAGTTATTCAATAGTTTGAGATTTTGGAAGTATGCCAAAGTGTAGGTCGCAGTGGCGTTTGAGAGTGGTACAAATGTAATTTTAGAGAGAGACCAAGTTCCTGGTGGTATTGACATGATGGTATCGGAGTGTTTGCAAATTGTCGGTCATAAAGCGAAGATAATTCACTCACCCATTGATCATTCAGCCTATTTAATCCAGGATGGCATTGAGGAAAGAGCACAGATACATAATGCCGGTTTTTAGAGGTATTTCAGCACAGGTGTGCAACGACCAGTAAACATTGTGCAGAACAATTTAGATTTTACCACTGCCCACGGTGCATCAGGATAACCTTCTCCGCTCCTAGCCTTCAGTGCGCACCTGCTCTCGGGTAGTAGGCCTTGCCCGCAGACAGACGCTCCTGACAAGGCAAGGTCAAACTCCAGAAAGGTGTAAAAAATAAATAAAAGCCTTCTCAATCCGAAACCGTTGTACAAGTAAAATAGAGACTGAGACCTACAACTAATAGTTGTTATATACAGCATCCACCTTCACATAAAATGTATTTGCGTCAGTAAACAGGATCATGGTCATTAAAACTCTTAAAACTCCCATCTCAAGGATCACACATAAAACTGGACAGACTGATTGGCTACCATCTTGGTAAGTGTTTACTTCTGTTAATGACAGCTGATGACCAGGAGCTTTAAGGTAAGTGTTTACTTCTGTTAATGACAGTTGATGACCAGGAGCTTTAAGGTAAGTGTTTACTTCTGTTAATGACAGCTGATGACCAGGAGCTTTAAGGTAAGTGTTTACTTCTGTTAATGACAGCTGATGACCAGGATCTTTAAGGTAAGTGTTTACTTCTGTTAATGACAGTTGATGACCAGGAGCTTTACGGTAAGTGTTTACTTCTGTTAATGACAGTTGATGACCAGGAGCGTTAAGGTAAGTGTTTACTTCTGTTAATGACAGTTGATGACCAGGAGCTTTAAGGTACGTGTTTACTTCTGTTAATGACAGCTGATGAACAGGAGCTTTAAGGTAAGTGTTTACTTCTGTTAATGACAGTTGATGACCAGGAGCTTTAAGGTAAGTGTTTACTTCTGTTAATGACAGTTGATGACCAGGAGCTTTAAGGTAAGTGTTTACTTCTGTTAATGACAGTTGATGACCAGCAGCTTTAAGGTAAGTGTTTACTTCTGTTAATGACAGTTGA
The DNA here is from genome assembly GCF_057628025.1 of Oncorhynchus mykiss. Lineage (NCBI taxonomy): Eukaryota > Metazoa > Chordata > Actinopteri > Salmoniformes > Salmonidae > Oncorhynchus > Oncorhynchus mykiss. Next base: position 58,023,922 of record NC_143044.1, on the reverse strand, counting down.
TGACCAGGAGCGTTAAGGTAAGTGTTTACTTCTGTTAATGACAGCTGATGACCAGGAGCTTTGGGGTAAGTGTTTACTTCTGTTAATGACAGTTGATGACCAGGAGCTTTAAGGTAAGTGTTTACTTCTGTTAATGACAGTTGATGACCAGGAGCGTTAAGGTAGGTGTTTACTTCTGTTAATGACAGTTGATGACCAGGAGCTTTAAGGTAAGTGTTTACTTCTGTTAATGACAGTTGATGACCAGGAGCGTTAAGGTAAGTGTTTACTTCTGTTAATGACAGCTGATGACCAGGATCTTTTAGGTAAGTGTTTACTTCTGTTAATGACAGTTGATGACCAGGATCTTTAAGGTAAGTGTTTACTTCTGTTAATGACAGTTGATGACCAGGAGCGTTAAGGTAAGTGTTTACTTCTGTTAATGACAGTTGATGACCAGGAGCTTTACGGTAAGTGTTTACTTCTGTTAATGACAGTTGATGACCAGGAGCTTCAAGGTAAGTGTTTACTTCTGTTAATGACAGTTGATGACCAGGATCTTTAAGGTAAGTGTTTACTTCTGTTAATGACAGTTGATGACCAGGAGCGTTAAGGTAAGTGTTTACTTCTGTTAATGACAGTTGATGACCAGGAGCTTCAAGGTAAGTGTTTACTTCTGTTAATGACAGCTGATGACCAGGATCTTTAAGGTAAGTGTTTACTTCTGTTAATGACAGTTGATGACCAGGAGCGTTAAGGTAAGTGTTTACTTCTGTTAATGCCAGTTGATGACCAGGATCTTTAAGGTAAGTGTTTACTTCTGTTAATGACAGTTGATGACAAGGAGCGTTAAGGTAAGTGTTTACTTCTGTTAATGACAGTTGATGACCAGGAGCGTTATGGTAAGTGTTTACTTCTGTTAATGACAGTTGATGACAAGGAGCGTTAAGGTAAGTGTTTACTTCTGTGGCTGGTGCTTTGTCTGTTTTTGTTTTGATGTTAATGAACAAAATAAATGGCATTTTCAAAAAATACAGACAGATTGCTGATTGGTTCAAATGCCGGATTTATTTTCAGAATGAACACCAATATGTGTTCCAAATGGCAACCTATTGTCTATATAGTGTACTACTTTTAACCCGGGCCCATAGTTCTCTGGTGAAAAGAAGTGCACTATGTAGGGAATAGTGTACCATTTGGAACTCCGAACATTCATTTAAATGTCCTCTGTCAATATATTGCAATTAACTGGCTTATACATTATGCTTTTAAGTACTATAATTGTATAGCTGTCCACAGCTGTGTTATTCTCTATGATTTACATGTGTACACTGTCTGCTGCTGCTCTGCATGGTGATAACGGCTTTTTAATGTTTAGGTAATTAGGTTTATTTCATTTAGCTGCCATGAATACAGTTTTGAGTCTTGGTTTTACATGCTGACCAAACCGTACGTGAGCCTTCGCGCGCATGTTGATGTTGTAACCCCCACACCAGACACAATCAGGTCACGCAGGTTGATGTTGTAACCCCCACACCAGACACAATTAGGTCACGCAGGTTGATGTTGTAACCCCCACACCAGACACAATCAGGCAACGTATGTTGATGTTGTAACCCCCACACCAGACACAATCAGGCAACGTATGTTGATGTTGTAACCCCCACACCAGACACAATCAGGTGACGCATGTTGAAACATCAAAACAAACTCTGAACAAATTATATTAATTTGGGGAAAAAAATCATTAAACCTTTATGGCAATGTAGCTAGTATAGAACACTGAACATTCCAGTCCATGGTCCACTGCTTTACTGTAGAATAGAACACTGAACATTCCAGTCCACAGTCCACTGCTTTACTGTAGAATAGAACACTGAACATTCCAGTCCACGGTCCACTGCTTTACTGTAGAATAGAACACTGAACATTCCAGTCCACGGTCTACTGCTTTACTGTAGAATAGAACACTGAACATTCCAGTCCACGGTCTACTGCTTTACTGTAGAATAGAACACTGAACATTCCAGTCCACAGTCCACTTCTTTACTGTAGAATAGAACACTGAACATTCCAGTCCACAGTTCACAGCTTTACAGTAGAATAGAACACTGAACATTCCAGTCCACTGCTTTACTGTAGAATAGAACACTGAACATTCCAGTCCACTGCTTTACTGTAGAATAGAACACGAAACATTCCAGTCCACTGCTTTACTGTAGAATAGAACACTAAACATTCCAGTCCACGGTCTACTGCTTTACTGTAGAATACAACACTGAACATTCCAGTCCACTGCTTTACTGTAGAATAAAACACTGACCATTCCAGTCCACGGTCTACTGCTTTACTGTAGAATACAACACTGAACATTCCAGTCCACAGTCCACTGCTTTACTGTAGAATAGAACACTGAACATTCCAGTCCACTGCTTTACTGTAGAATACAACACTGAACATTCCAGTCCACTGCTTTACTGTAGAATAAAACACTGAACATTCCAGTCCACAGTCCACTGCTTTACTGTAGAATAGAACACTGAACATTCCAGTCCACTGCTTTACTGTAGTATAGAACACTGAACATTCCAGTCCACTGCTTTACTGTAGTATAGAACACTGAACATTCCAGTCCACTGCTTTACTGTAGAATAGAACACTGAACATTTCAAATTAGAGAGTGTCCATCTATATTTGTGGAGAAAAAAAAGGTCAAGAGACCGACAAATACAGTGGCAAGTCAAAGAACTGCATGTGAACCCTTTGGAATGACCTGGATTTCTGCATAATGTACTGTATGTGAACCCTTTGGAATGACCTGGATTTCTGCATAATGTACTGTATGTGAACCCTTTGAAATGACCTGGATTTCTGCATAAATTGGTAATAACATTTGATCTGATCATCATCTAGGTCACATCAATAGACAAACACAGTCTGCTTAAACTAATAACACACAAACAATTATACGGTTTCATGGCTTTATTGAACACACCGTGTAAACACTCACAGTGCAGGGTGGAAAAAGAATGTGAACCCTTGGATTTAATAACTGGTTGACCCTCCTTTGGCAGCAATAACCTCAACTAAACGTTTTCTGTAGTTGCGTATCAGACCTGCACAACGGTCAGGAGTAATTTTGGACCATTCCTCTTTACAAAACTGTTTCAATTCAGCAATATTCTTGGGATGTTTGGTGTGAACCGCTCTCAAGGTCATGCCACAGCATCTCAATCGGGTTTAGGTCAGGACTCTGACTGGGCCACTCCAGAAGGTGTATTTTCTTCTGTTGAAGTAATTCTGTTGCTGATTTACTTCTGTGTTTTGGGTCGTTGTCCTGTTGCATCACCCAACTTCTGTTGAGCTTCAATTGGTGGACAGACAGCCTTACATTCTCCTGCAAAATGTCTTGATAAACATGGGAATTCATTTTTCCCTCGATGATAGCAAGCTGTCGAGGCCCTGAGGCAGCCAAAAACCATGAAGCTCCCTCCACCATACTTTACAGTTGGGATGAGGTTTTGATGTTGGTGTGCTGTGCCTTTTTTCTCTCCACACATTGTGTTGTGTGTTCCTTCCAAACAACTCAACTATGGATTCATCTGTCCACAGAATATTTTGCCAGTAGGGCTGTGGAACATCCAGGAGCTCTTTTGCAAACTTCAGAAGTGCAGCAACATTTTTTTTGGACACCAGTGGCTTCTTCCGTGGTGTCCTCCCATGAACACCATTCTTGTTTAGTGTTTTACGTATCGTAGACTCATCAACAGAGATGTTAGCATGTTCCAGAGATTTCTGTAGGTCTTTAGCTGACACTAGGATTCTTCATAACCTCATTGATCATTCTGCGCTGTGCTCTTGCAGTCATCTTTGCAGGATGGCCACTCCTAGGGAGAGTAGTAACAATGCGGAACGTTCTCCATTTATAGACAATTTGTCTAACTATGGACTGATGAACATCAAGGCTTTTAGAGATACTTTTGTAACAATTCTTAATCTTAGGTCTTCTGAGGTCTCTTCTGTTCGAGGCATGATTCACATCAGGCAGTGCTTCATGTGAAAACCAAACTCACATTTTGTGAGTGTTTTTTATAGGGCAGGTTAGCTCTAACCAACAACTCCAATCTCATCTCATTGATTGGACACCAGGTTAGCTAGAGTCCTGACTCCAATTATCTTTTGGAGAAGTCATTAGCCCAGGGGTTCATATACTTTTTTACAACCTACACTGTAAGCACACTGTTTTTATCTATTGTTTTGACTTGAAGGTCAGATCACATTTTTTGACCTATTTATACCAGAAATCCAGGTAATTCCAAAGGGTTCACATACTTGTTTCTTGCAACTGTAAGCTTGAATTTTATATGAGCAAGAGAAAGTAATCACATTATTTCCACACACCTGCAACCAGATACCTCGGATGTACGAGAGCGTTTCTGAACGATGAAAATATTCTATGGCCTTCTTGGCCTAACCTAACGCTTTAACAACAGCATATATCTCCATGGATTTAATAAGAACAGCATGTTGACAGACATTCTATTTATTATTATTATTTAAAGAGGCAAGCCCGTTAATAACAAATTCTTACTTACAATGAAGGTCTACCCCGGCCAAACCTGGACGACACTGGGTCAATTGTGCGCCGCCCTATGGGACTCTCAATCACGGCCGGTTGTGATTCAGCCTGTAATCGAACCAGGGTCTGTAGTGACTCTTCTAGCACGGAGATGCAGTGCCTTAGACCGCTGCGCCACTCAGGAGCCCATAAACATAAACAATTACACAGAGCCGACTTGTATAATATAAAAACATGTATACAGACTAGTTACAGCCGTTTTTATCTCAACACCAAATTATTTCTGGGTAACAATTAAGTACCTTGCCGTGATTGTTTTAATTAAATGGTCATAACGAAACAAAAATAGCTTCTTAGCGAAGAGCAAATTCTCAAGCATACATTTTACTAGGACTAGCTGGGAGTTGTCCGAGTGGGGAGGAGAAAACTGAAAACTAGCTCTTACTGGCAGAGAGGTTTGGAACTCTCGTTCCTATTGGTCAATTAACTAACTTGTCACCTGGTGACGTCACCATGGGAGGCCAAAACTCCATCTCGCCAAAACAGGCTGATATTTCAACACTATGAGTGGATTATAATCATTTACACATTTCACAGTATTATTCCAACATCAAGAATAACTGCTGTAGTGTGTAACAGAGTGACATAGTGTCTAATATACTGACATAGTGTCTAATATAGTGACATAGTGTCTAATATACTGACATAGTGTCTAATATAGTGACATAGTGTCTAATATAGTGGCATAGTGTGCAGTCTAATATAATGACATAGTGTCTAACATAGTGACATAGTGTGTAGTCTAATATAGTGACATAGTGTGTAATATAGAGACAGTGTGTGTAGTCTAATATAGTGACATAGTGTGTAGTCTAGTGTAGTGACAGTGTGTGTAATATAGAGACAGTGTGTGTAGTCTAATATAGTGACATAGTGTGTAATATAGAGACAGTGTGTGTAGTCTAATATAGTGACATAGTGTGTAGTCTAGTGTAGTGACAGTGTGTAGTCTAGTATAGTGACATAGTATGTAGTATAGTATAGTGACATAGTGTGTAGTATAGTTTAGTGACATAGTGTGTAGTGTAGTATAGTATAGTGACATAGTGTGTAGTCTAGTATAGTGACATAGTGTGTAGTCTAATATAGTGACATAGTGTGTAGTCTACTATAGTGACATAGTGTGTAGTCTAATATAGTAACATAGTGTGTAGTCTAATATAGTGACAGTGTGTAGTCTAATATAGTGACATAGTGTGTAATATAGAGTCAGTGTGTGTAGTCTATTATAGTGACATAGTGTGTAATATAGAGACATAGTATGTAGTCTAGTATAGTGACATAGTGTGTAGTCTAATATAGTGACATAGTGTGTAGTCTAATATAGTGTCATAGTGTGTAATATAATGACAGTGTGTGTAGTCTAATATAGTGACATAGTGTGTAATATAGTGACAGCGTGTGTAGTCTTATATAGTGACATAGTGCGTAGTCTAACATAGTGACATAGTGTGTAGTCTAACATAGTGACATAGTGTGTAGTCTAACATAGTGACATAGTGTGTAGTCTAATATAGTGACATAGTGCGTAATATAGAGGCAGTGTTACTGTGAGGTTGTTAAAGAGAGCAGGTAGAGTCCCTGGCCAGCCATTGTTGTGGTCCCCTTGAGGAAGCTAATCCGCTTTAATTGTCCCAGTTAGACAGTCAGCCTTTTACTGTGGGATATTATCCAATGGTACCTACCGTTCATTGCTGTGAGAAATAACAGCACAAGTGAAGGTCCTGAGTTCCCAGCGAGCCATAGTCACATACTGGACCGTAAGGCAGCTCTGTCGTGACTATTCCATTGATGTTTAATGAGTAGTAGAGCACAAAACATTGAAATAATGTTTATTTTTGTATTTTTTTATTACAAAAAATACATATTTTTCAACCAGTAAGACATCTTGTGCTCGCTCATAGGGATGTTAATTTATTCTGATTAACGACGAGGTTACGTTGTGCTGATTTAATTGGCCATGCCGGTTACGAATGACAGATTTGGCATAAATTACTTATATAAATCAGACCAATCAGACGAAGCTGTTCTGACAGGATTTAAACAGCCACCGTGTGAGACATACACACTGTCTCATACACACTGTCTCATACACACTGTCTCATACACACTGTCTCATATACACTGGCTCATACACACTCTCTCATACACACTGTAGACAGCACATGGACAGAACCTCATCTCTCTGACAGAACACACTGATAGATAAACATCCCTGTTTATGTGGCAGAGAAACTGTGAACTCAGAGGCCTTTGTAATCAATACAGACAGAACGGTGACAAATGGTAATGGCTCTGAAGGAGCCACAATGTTGAACGACCTGAATGATTACCCAAACATACACTCATGACAACAATGATTCAGTAAGAGGGATTGACAACTAGGTGGAATGTAAAATGTATACGTTCATTCTTTTAAACCACTTCTCCAAAACGAACTCTCATAAAACCATAGAAGAAGGAATAACATGAGCCTTTCTCTCCAGAGGCGGACATGGCTATTACACGGCTGGATTAGCCTAGCAACAGAACCATTCCAAGCAGATGGTTGCCGTGTAGACGGCATACAGTAGTTAATTAGTCCATTTTGTTTGTCTTTGGGTGGCTAACTTCCTGGATACGAGAGGTACAATGACTACCTTCACCCGAACCAGATTTGAGGGGAAATTCTGCATGATAGATTTGAAATGGGATATTGAACTATGAGGTAGTTGTTCATCCTTGTCTAGCGTTACATAACTTCTATTTGCTACAGAAACCCCCGTAAAATCCAACTATTTTTCTCCTGTTTTTCCACACCTGAAAATCCCCCCATTAAAAAGTGGCTTCCTGATAGGCAAGTGCCAAAGGCAAAAGACTGGTATTGAAATTTTAGGTGAGATCCTAATGAAATTAAGACTGTCACATTTTAAGACATGACTATACTAACTGATTGTGTTTTTTTCTCCCCCAAACCATGCAGAAATATCGATCAATACAACATCGCTATTAGCATTTTGACGAGAAACAAGCCACAAATGAAAAACAGATGCTGCCATAATTTCTAAACAATTAGAGATGATGAAGTCTTTCTCAGTCTAAACAGAGATGATCAACTATTTCTCAGTCTAAACAGTTAAAGATGATTAACTCCTTCCCAGTCTAAACAGTTAAAGATGATTAACTCCTTCTCAGTCTAAACAGAGATGATGAGCTCTTTCTCAGTCTAAACAATTAGAGATGATGAACTGACAGTAAATAGACCACTTATTCTTCACGAATCAGATCTGTTGCGGAGTGTCACAAAGCAAACTATTAACAGTTTTGATCGTTCTAATTAAAACAACAGCGCTTTCACAGGACCTTCAACTAAAATAAACTCCCGTCCTTGGAACAAAAACGTAGAAAACTTTTCACAAAACAAAATGAAATGAATCCAATGGTGTCTTGTAAACGTTCCCTCTGATCTGTGTCTTGTCATCTAAACCACATCTCAGGTGATGCCGTGAGATACTCATGCTGTGTCGTCAGTAGGGACATTCATGGGAAGGGAGCCGGGAAAGTCCATTTAAAAAGGGTAGGATTAAAAGATAAATGTATGAAATATATCAGTATATGACTGGGGGGTGATACATTTATTAAAAGTGTTTGAAGTTCAACCAGTGAAGTAATTCATTCATTTTTTTAATGCCCATCAAGATTCTCTGAACACATTTACATTCATGACGCTTTACGAGCGCTACGTCGGTGGATGGTGAAGTCGTTCTGTTACCAAACACTCTGGTCTCTGCGTGCCACAGTAACGCCGATACATCAGCTCTCCAATCAGCCACAGAGAGGAGAGAGGGGTGTTATCATTTGGTCATTTGTTTAATACGTTTATTTTGGACAGAGACTATATGCAACAAAAACATACATCTCAGAAGTGATTCATTGCACCAGGTTTACAGATAATGTGCAGTTCATAACCAATGACCTGTCCATGACCAATGACCTGTCCATAACCAATGACCTGTCCATAACCAATGACCTGTCCATAACCAATGACCTATCCATAACCAATGACCTGTCCATAACCAATGACCTGTCTATAACCAATGACCTGTCCATAACCAATGACCTGTCCATAACCAATGACCTGTCTATAACCAATGACCTGTCCATAACCAATGACCTGTCCATAACCTGTCCATAACCAATGACCTATCAATAACCAATGACCTGTTCATAACCAATGACCTATCAATAACCAATGACCTGTCCATAACCAATGACCTGTCCATAACCAATGACCTGTCCATAACCTGTCCATGACCTGTCTATTACCAATGACCTGTCCATAAACAATTACCTGTTCATAACCAATGACCTGTCCATGAGCAATGACCTGTCCATAACCTGTCCATGACCTGTCTATTACCAATGTCCTGTCCATAAACAATGACCTATCCATAACCAATGACCTGTCCATAACCAATGACCTGTCAATAACCAATGACCTGTCCATAACCAATGACCAGTCTATAACCAATGACCTGTTCATAACCAATGACCTGTCCATAACCAATGACCTGTTAATAACCAATGACCTGTCCATGACCTGTCCATAACCAATGACCAGTTCATGACCTGTCCATAACCAATGACCAGTCTATAACCAATGACCTGTCCATAAACCAATGACCTGTCCATAACCAATGACCTGTCCATGACCTGTCTATTACCAATGACCTGTCCATAACCAATGACCTGTCCATAACCAATGACCTGTCTATAACCAATGACCTGTCCATAACAAATGACCTGTCCATAACCAATGACCTGTCCATAACCAATGACCTGTCCATGACCTGTCCATAACCAATGACCTGTCCATAACCAATGACCTGTCTATAACCAATGACCTGTCCATAACCAATGATCTGTCCATAACCAATGACCTGTCCATAACCAATGACCTGTCTATAACCAATGACCTGTCCATAACCAATGACCTGTCCATAACCAATGACCTGTCCATAACCAATGACCTGTCCATAACCAATGACCTGTCCATAACCAATGACCTGTCCATAACCAATGACCTGTCCATAACCAATGACCTGTCCATGACCTGTCCATAACCAATGACCTGTCCATAACCAACGACCTGTCCATAACCAATGACCTGTCCATAACCAATAACCTGTCCATAAAGAATGACCTGTCCATAACCATTGACCTGTCCATAACCAATGTTATCAAACCGATTTCTAGACGGCTTCATCCAGTTGGTTCTGAAGATGTGAATGGCATGTCCCAAGAGGTTCAAAAGATGTGATAGGCATGTTTCAGGGGGTCCAGAAGATGAGACTGGCATGTCTCAGGGGGTTCAGAAGATGTGAATGGCATGTCCCAAGAGGTTCAGAAGATGTGACTGGCATGTCTCAGGGGGTTGAGAAGATGTGACTGGCATGTCTCAGGGGGTTCAGAAGATGTGAATGGCATGTCCCAAGAGGTTCAGAAGATGAGACTGGCATGTTTCAGGGGGTTAAGAAGATGTGAATGGCATGTCCCAAGGGGGTCAAAAGATGTGATAGGCATGTTTCAGGGGGTCCAGAAGATGAGACTGGCATGTCTCAGGGGGTCCAGAAGATGTGACTGGCATGTCTCAGGGGGTTCAGAAGATGTGACTGGCATGTCCCGGGGGGTTCAGAAGATGTGACTGGCATGTCTCAGGGGGTTCAGAAGATCAGACTGGCATGTCTCAGGGGGTTCAGAAGATGTGACTGGCATGTCTCAGGGGGTTCAGAAGATGTGACTGGCATGTCTCAGGGGGTTCAGAAGATGAGACTGGCATGTCTCAGGGGGTTCAGAAGATGTGACTGGCATGTCTCAGGGGGTTCAGAAGATGAGACTGGCATGTTTCAGGGGGTTCAGAAGATGTGACTGGCATGTCTCAGAGGGTTCAGAAAATGTGACTGGCATGTCTCAGGGGGTTCAGAAGATGAGACTAGCATGTCCCAGGGGGTTCAGAAGATGTGACAGGCAGGTTCCTGGGGGGTCAGAAGATGTGACAAGCAGGTTCCTGGGGGGGTCAAAATATGTGACAGGCAGGTCCCAGGGGGTTCAGAAGATGTGACTGGCATGTCTCAGGGGGTTCAGAAGATGAGACTGGCATGTCTCAAGGGGATCAGAAGATGTGATTCAGATTTCTCCACCAGTCCGTTTGATTGTGGGATGTGTGGACTTTTGTTGAAATGTTTGAACTTTGCATTAGAGAATTGCGTTCCATTATCACTGAAGACTTCACTTGCCAACCCTCTTGTCTGGAGAATATGGATTTCATCCAGGTTCTCACAGTGTCTGCAGTGGTGGGGTTCAGCCTCCTAACCTCTGGATCCATTTCATCCAGATTCTCACAGTGTCTGCAGTAGTGGGGTTCAGCCTCCTAACCTCTGGATCCAGTGTCATCCAGGTTCTCACAGTGCCTGCAGTCGTGGGGTTCAGCCTCCTAACCTCTGGATCCAGTTTCATACAGGTTCTCACAGTGTCTGCAGTCGTGGGGTTCAGCCTCCTAACCTCTGGATCCAGTTTCATCCAGGTTCTCACAGTGTCTGCAGTGGTGGGGTTCAGCCTCCTAACCTCTGGATCCAGTTTCATCCAGGTTCTCACAGTGTCTGCAGTGGTGGGGTTCAGCCTCCTAACCTCTGGATCCAGTTTCATCCAGGTTCTCACAGTGTCTGCAGTGGTGGGGTTCAGCCTCCTAACCTCTGGATCCAGTTTCATCCAGGTTCTCACAGTGCCTGCAGTGGTGGGGTTCAGCCTCCTAACCTCTGGATCCAGTTTCATCCAGGTTCCCACAGTGTCTGCAGTGGTGGGGTTCAGCCTCCTAACCTCTGGATCCAGGGAGCAGGAGTCTGTGACCACAAGGTAAACCATTGCATTACATGGGAAAAGCTCAGCTCCTACATTTTGGTGTGATCTCTCAGGTGCAGGGTGGGGCCTTTAACGGCTCTGGTTGCTTGGTATGTAGTACAATTTGATACTTTGTCTATCGCATTTTGGTTCATTCTGGGCCAATACATTACTTCACATGCTCTCTTGTTGCACTTCTCGATTCCTAAGTGCCCTTCATTTATCTTTAACAAAATATATATTCCTCAGACTTTTTGTAATTACTATTTAGCTTTTTTTTTGTAGACCATGTTTCTGACTTCTGTCAGCTCAGCTCTGCAGTTCCAGTATTCAGTTATGTCTTGTGAGCAGGCTTGTTTCATGTTAGACCATCCGTTATTGATTGTTTCCTTCAGGTTTGTCTTTTTTCTGTCTCTGTCCGTGTGATTTCCATCTTTGCATTTTCGACTGGAAATGCTGTAGTGATCATGCTCTCACTTCTTCATCTGCTGTGGTGTTCGCTAAAGCCTCTGGGTACCACAGCTCTAGAAAGAGCGTCTGCTGGGGTGTTCGCTAAAGCCTCTAGGTACCACAGCTCTAGAAAGAGTGTCTGCTGTGGTGTTCGCTAAAGCCTCTGGGTACCACAGCTCTAGAAAGAGCATCTGCTGTGGTGTTTGTTAAAGCCTCTGGGTACCACAGCTCTAGAAAGAGCGTCTGCTGTGGTGTTCGCTAAAGCCTTTGGGTACCACAGCTCTAGAAAGAGTGTCTGCAGTGCACATAATTTTTCCTTGGTGTGTATGCTACATTCAGAGCATTGTAGTTTGATCATCATACTTTGGCATCCCAGTGGACAGTCAATCAGTGGTTTATGAAACAGCGAAATCAGTGGTTTATGAAACAGCGGAATCAGTGGTTTATGAAACAGCGGAATCAGTGGTTTATGAAACAGCTGCCAATAAGCCTGCTGATAGAGTAGTGATGTAGAATATGTAAAACATTCCCAAGTCCGGACGGAGGCACAGAGAAAGTCAGATCCCTGTCATCCCAAGTCCGGACGGAGGCACAGAGAAAGTCAGATCCCTGTCATCCCAAGTCCGGACGGAGGCACAGAGAAAGTCAGATCCCTGTCATCCCAAGTCCGGACGGAGGCACAGAGAAAGTCAGATCCCTGTCATCCCAAGTCCGGACGGAGGCACAGAGAAAGTCGAATCCCTGTCATCCCAAGTCCAGACAGAGGCACAGAGAAAGTCGAATCCCTGTCATCCCAAGTCCGGACGGAGGCACAGAGAAAGTCAAATCCCTGTCATCCCAAGTCCAGACAGAGGCACAGAGAAAGTCGAATCCCTGTCATCCCAAGTCCAGACAGAGGCACAGAGAAAGTCAAATCCCTGTCATCCCAAGTCCGGACGGAGGCACAGAGAAAGTCAAATCGCTGTCATCCCAAGTCCGGACGGAGGCACAGAGAAAGTCAGATCGCTGTCATCCCAAGTCCAGACAGAGGCACAGAGAAAGTCAGATCCCTGTCATCCCAAGTCCAGACAGAGGCACAGAGAAAGTCAGATCCCTGTCATCCCAAGTCCAGACAGAGGTACAGAGAAAGTCAGATCCCTGTCATCCCAAGTCCAGACAGAGGCACAGAGAAAGTCGAATCCCTGTCATCCCAAGTCCAGACAGAGGCACAGAGAAAGTCGAATCCCTGTCATCCCACGCAAAAGGAAGAACCAAATTAGGCCTATCCCTCTGTGAAAATAAACAATTAGAACTTTTCCTGCTAGTGTGAAAGGAACCAATCAGAATAGTCTCCGTATGAAAGGAATCAATCAGAAATGTTCCTATGTAAAAGGAACCAATCAGTAGCATCCCTGTGTGAAAAGAAACAATCAGAGCTGTTCCTGTGTTGAAGGAACCAATAAGGGCCCAGTTTCCCGACAGCATTGGAGTTTATGGTTACGAGTGTTTTAACGATGCATCGTAGAAATAACTGGCAAAGATGTCAGACCCATTTCCCAAAACACCACGCAGTGCACTCGTTACCAAGTGAATCTTAACTGTGTCGTAACAGGAGTTGTCCCATTCTGAAAATGATTCCAGAATATAGACTAAAGAGCTCGCTGTAACTCTTAAATGATTCATGGCTATGCAAAGTCATGTTTTTTTATTCCTTTTTTTTTGCAATACTGTAACGATGTGCACTGAGAGTTGGGAAACAACTTCAGAGAGGGAGTGTTTTAATAAATAAACGCAACATAATATAAAACAAGAAAACACGAACAACGCACAGACATGACACGGAGACAGAAACAATAACAACTGGGGAAGGAACCAAAGGGAGTGACATTTATAGGAAAGGTAATCAGGGAGGTGATGGAGTCCAGGTGAGTCTGATGACGCGCAGGTGCGCCTAACGATGGTGACAGGTGTGCGCCATACCGAGCAGCCTGGTGACCAAGAGGCATTCTGTATTCTAAGTGTTGTATTGTGTTAGCCATGTGTTCTGTATTCTAAGTGTTTGTATTATGTTAGCCATGTGTTCTGTATTGTAAGTGTTGTATTATGTTAGCCATGTGTTCTGTATTCTAAGTGTTGTATTGTGTTAGCCATGTGTTCTGTATTCTAAGTGTTGTATTGTGTTAGCCATGTGTTCTGTATTCTAAGTGTTGTATTGTGTTAGCCATGTGTTCTGTATTCTAAGTGTTGTATTATGTTAGCCATGTGTTCTGTATTCTAAGTGTTGTATTGTGTTAGTCATGTGTTCTGTATTCTAAGTGTTGTATTATGTTAGCCATGTGTTCTGTATTCTAAGTGTTGTATTATGTGTTCTGTATTCTAAGTGTTGTATTGTGTTAGCCATGTGTTCTGTATTCTAAGTGTTGTATTGTGTTAGCCATGTGTTCTGTATTCTAAGTGTTGTATTATGTTAGCCATGTGTTCTGTATTCTAAGTGTTGTATTGTGTTAGTCATGTGTTCTGTATTCTAAGTGTTTGTATTATGTGTTCTGTATTCTAAGTGTTGTATTGTGTTAGTCATGTGTTCTGTATTCTAAGTGTTTGTATTATGTGTTCTGTATTCTAAGTGTTGTATTGTGTTAGCCATGTGTTCTGTATTCTAAGTGTTGTATTATGTTAGTCATGTGTTCTGTATTCTAAGTGTTGTATTGTGTTAGCCATGTGTTCTGTATTCTAAGTGTTGTATTATGTTAGTCATGTGTTCTGTATTCTAAGTGTTGCATTGTGTTAGTCATGTGTTCTGTATTCTAAGTGTTTTATTGTGTTAGCCATGTGTTCTGTATTCTAAGTGTTGCATTGTGTTAGTCATGTGTTCTGTATTCTAAGTGTTTTATTGTGTTAGCCATGTGTTCTGTATTCTAAGTGTTGTATTATGTTAGCCATGTGTTCTGTATTCTAAGTGTTGTATTGTGTTAGCCATGTGTTCTGTATTCTAAGTGTTTTATTATGTTAGTCATGTGTTCTGTATTCTAAGTGTTGTATTGTGTTAGCCATGTGTTCTGTATTCTAAGTGTTGTATTATGTTAGTCATGTGTTCTGTATTCTAAGTGTTGTATTGTGTTAGCCATGTGTTCTGTATTCTAAGTGTTGTATTATGTTAGCCATGTGTTCTGTATTCTAAGTGTTGTATTATGTTAGCCATGTGTTCTGTATTCTAAGTGTTTTATTGTGTTAGCCATGTGTTCTGTATTCTAAGTGTTTGTTTTATGTTAGTCATGTGTTCTGTATTCTAAGTGTTTGTGTTATTATAGCCATGTGTTCTGTGTTCTAAGTGTTTGTATTATTATAGCCATGTGTTCTGTATTCTAAGTGTTTGTTTTATGTGGGCCATGTGTTATGTATTCTAAGTGTTTGTATTATGTGTTCTGTATTCTAAGTGTTTGTATTATTATAGCCATGTGTTCTGTATTGTAAGTGTTTGTTTTATGTGGGCCATGTGTTATGTATTCTAAGTGTTTTCTCGAGCTATTCTGTAGGCAATGTTGGGTTATGTAAATTCGGCATTTCTTCAGTTTGTGTAAACTGTGAGCAAGAATGAATAAAGCCAAAGTCAACATCGCCTGTTCCCTTATTCACTTTGAAAATATCAACCTGACCTAAAAGTAGGATATGGTTTTCATAATTGCTCAACAAATCATAGTAGCCTAATGGCATACAGGAATTGGGCTTCAAGTAGACCTATAGATATGCCTCAATTAAATCATTAAATAATGAAATATGACGTATCAAGTGAAGCAACATTGCCGTAGTCCTAATAGTTGACCTTTAGGTTACTGGTCAGGCTACAGTGTAATGCGTGATCTGTTAGATAACATTAGCCTATAGTCCTAATAGTTGACCTTTAGGTTACTGGTCAGGCTACAGTGTAATGCGTGATCTGTTAGATAACAATAGCCTATAGGCCTAACAGATGTGAATGTTGAAGCATCTCAGATGTAGCCTAATGGCTTAATATTAGGTAGGTCTATCGATTGCATATACATGAAAGTGATGTCACTATTTAGCCTAATAATCTAGCTATTATATAATTAGGTTATCTCAGTTTTCATTAAACAGAACAAATTGCCCTTGTTTATATGATACTTTTTAAGCTACTTATATTCAACGACAGAGTTTTTGGTGGTCACAGAGAGACAGATGTTCATTCTATGTTTAGCTGATAGTTTCTCTGTGCAAAGTGATGTGGGAGGGCAAACGGTGATCTAAGGTCCACTGTTCTATGAGTGGTCTGAGGCAGGCGTTAGATTACTAACGAATTCAAGTGCAACTTTAACAAAGATGGTTTTGGGAAAACGGCTCGAACATTTAAAAGATACTCTTACGAAGATGTTTTAATGATTCCACAAAACTTTTGGGAAATCAGCCCAGAACCGTACCTTTATGAAATGAACCAATCAGTAGCATCCCTGTGTGAATAGAACTAATCAGAACCGCCCCTCTGTTGTGAAAAGACCAATCCATTCTGTCCTTATGTGAAAGGACCAATCAACTGTGTCTCTCTGAGTTAACCAGCTCCCTATTTTTAAAAGAGAAGAGGCCAGGGAGACAACATGGATTACTCATTATTTAATCAGCCATCTTGGACTGGAGATCAACAGAACTCCTATGGGCTGGGTTCTAGAACCCCCATGGAACATTGTTCTGGCTTCTTATTCGCCAACTCTGTAACTGTGATAATGTCCTGCCTGCTGCCATCCATAATAGTGACGGATCTCTTTCCTGATTGGAAGAGAGAGGGATGTCGTGTCAGTCCGGAGGAGCCGAAGGGCAGAGAGGACAAGGAGAAATAAATGGAAATGGGGATGAAACATGTTGGTGTCACAGAAGAGGGAGAGTCCGCGTCCAACGAAAATAACAACCAGAGAGGACGTGGTGAAGGCCTGTGCCAGTGTATGATGCTGGTGAAGTCTAGAAGGTGATTGGCTGACAGAAACCTAGTCAGAACACAGCAGCAGAGTGATTGGACATCACTGTACTGGTAATGGCACCTGTCATGTTCTGTGACTTACTGAACAGAAGCTGTCAACATGGACAGTGGCACCTTCTCAACCTAAGTGACTTACTGTACAGAAGCTGTCAACATGGACAGTGACACCTTCTCAACCTAAGTGACTTACTGTACAGAAGCTGTCAACATGGACAGTGACACCTTCTCAACCTAAGTGACTTACTGTACAGAAGCTGTCAACATGGACAGTGACACCTTCTCAACCTAGGTGACTTACTGTACAGAAGCTGTCAACATGGACAGTGGCACCTTCTCAACCTAAGTGACTTACTGAACAGAAGCTGTCAACATGGACAGTGACACCTTCTCAACCTAAGTGACTTACTGTACAGAAGCTGTCAACATGGACAGTGGCACCTTCTCAACCTAAGTGACTTACTGAACAGAAACTGTCAACATGGACAGTGGCACCTTCTCAACCTAAGTGACTTACTGTACAGAAGCTGTCAACATGGACAGTGATACCTTCTCAACCTAAGTGACTTACTGTACAGAAGCTGTCAACATGGACAGTGACACCTTCTCAATCTAAGTGACTTACTGAACAGAAGCTGTCAACATGGACAGTGACACCTTCTCAACCTAAGTGACTTACTGTGTAGAAGCTGTCAACATGGACAGTGGCACCTTCTCAACCTAAGTGACTTACTGTACAGAAGCTGTCAACATGGACAGTGACATGTTAGATTACTACACACACTGTTGTCATGAATCTCCTGTGAGGATCCGAAGGATCAGGTTAAAGTGGTTCCTCTCTACAGACTCCTCTCTCTCCCTCAGAGGCTGAGAGGGATGGAGTTGGACAGTTTTACGGCAGTCCTAAATACCTTGCAAAAAACTCTACCTTCTGGCTCTATAGGATTGTGGGGAAAAAAAAACTTTTGTTAGAAGGAGAATCCTACAGCCAAAACTACGACATCCTAAAGTGGAGAACGACACAATATTCCTAACACAAATAAGGTGTTAAATTAAAGAACAATCATGTTGAATTCTTTACTAATTTATGATGTAAAGAAGGACAGTAGAACAACATTACTGTATCTCTGAACGTGTATATTTCCCAGTGATCAGATTTACATCTAAATGTTGTGAAAGTTATATGATTAAATATGAAACTAAACTTTGTACAAAGACTAAATGTGATTTTAGCCTTCTACAGTTGAAGTCAGAAGTTTACATACACTTAGGTTGGTGTCATTAAAACTCGTTTTTCAACCACTCCACAAATGTCTTTGTTTAACAAACTATAGTTTTGGCAAGTCGGTTATTAATCTACTTCATGCATGACACAAGTCATTTTTCCAACAATTGTTTACAGACAGAATATTTAACTTATAATTCACTGTATCACAATTCCAGTGGGTCAGATGTTTACATACACTAAGTTGCCTGTGCCTTTAAACAGCTTGGAACATCGCAGAAAATGATGTCATGGCTTTAGAAGCTTCTGATAAGCTAATTGACATAATTTGAGTCAATTGGAGGTGTACCTGTGGATGTATTTCAAGGCCTACCTTCAAATTCAGTGCCTCTTTGCTTGACATGATGGGAAAATCAAAAGAAATCAGCCAAGACCCAAGTAAAAAAAATTGGAGACCTCCACCAGTCTCGGTCATCTTTGGGAGCAATTTTCAAAAGCTTGAAGGTACCACGTTCATCTGTACAAACAATAGTACGCAAGTATAAACACCATGGGAACACACAGTTGTCCTCCTGCTCAGGAAGGAGACGCGTTCTGTCTCCTAGAGAATAACATGCTTTGGTGTGAAAAGTGCAAATCAATCCCAGAACAACAGCAAAGGACCTTGTGAAGATGCTGGAGGAAACAGGTACAAAAGTATCTATATCCACAGTAAAATGAGTCCTATATCGACATAACCTAAAAGGCCGCTCAGCAAGGAAGAAGCCATTGCTCCTAAACAGCCATAAAAAAAGCCAAACTACAGTTTGCAACTGCACATGGGGACAAAGATCGTACTTTTTGGAGAAATGTCCTCTGTGTTTACATCCTGTACCATCCTCTAGTAATCTATCTAACCCACTCAGTCTCTACATCCAACACCATCCTCTAGTAATCTATCCCACTCAGTCTTAACATCCAACACCATCCTCTAGTAATCTATCTAACCCACTCAGTCTTTATATCCTGTACCATCCTCTAGTAATCTATCTAACCCACTCAGTCTTTATATCCTGCACCATCCTCTAGTAATCTAACCCACTCAGTCTTTATATCCTGTACCATCCTCTAGTAATCTATCTAATCCAATCAGTCTTTATATCCTGTACCATCCTCTAGTAATCTACCTAACCCACTCAGTCTTTACATCCTGTACCATCCTCTAGTAATCTAACCCACTCAGTCTTTATATCCAGCACCATCCTCTAGTAATCTATCTAACCCACTCAGTCTTTATATCCTGTACCATCCTCTAGTAATCTATCTAACCCACTCAGTCTTTATATCCTGTACCATCCTCTAGTAATCTATCTAACCCACTCAGTCTTTATATCCTGTACCATCCTCTAGTAATCTATCTAACCCACTCAGTCTTTATATCCTGTACCATCCTCTAGTAATCTAACCCACTTAGTCTTTATATCCTGTACCATCCTCTAGTAATCTAACCCACTTAGTCTTTCTATCCTGTACCATCCTCTAGTAATCTATCTAACCCACTCAGTCTTTACATCCTGTACCATCCTCTAGTAATCTAACCCACTCAGTCTTTACATCCTGTACCATCCTCTAGTAATCTAACCCACTCAGTCTTTATATCCTGTACCATCCTCTAGTAATCTATCTAACCCACTCAGTCTTTATATCCTGTACCATCCTCTAGTAATCTATCTAACCCACTCAGTCTTTATATCCTGTACCATCCTCTAGTAATCTAACCCACTTAGTCTTTATATCCTGTACCATCCTCTAGTAATCTAACCCACTTAGTCTTTCTATCCTGTACCATCCTCTAGTAATCTATCTAACCCACTCAGTCTTTACATCCTGTACCATCCTCTAGTAATCTAACCCACTCAGTCTTTACATCCTGTACCATCCTCTAGTAATCTAACCCACTCAGTCTTTATATCCTGTACCATCCTCTAGTAATCTATCTAACCCACTCAGTCTTTATATCCAGCACCATCCTCTAGTAATCTATCTAACCCACTCAGTCTTTATATCCTGCATCATCCTCTAGTTTTCTAACCCACTCAGTCTTTTTATCCAGCACCACCCTCTAGTAATCTAACCCACTCAGTCTTTACATCCAGCACCATCCTCTAGTAATCTAACCCACTCAGTCTCTACATCCAGCACCATCCTCTAGTAATCTAACCCACTCAGTCTTGATATCCTGTACCATCCTCTAGTAATCTAACCCACTCAGTCTTTACATCCAGCACCATCCTCTAGAAATCTAACCCACTCAGTCTTTATATCCTGTACCATCCTCTAGTAATCTATCTAACCCACTCAGTCTTTATATCCAGCACCATCCTCTAGTAATCTATCTAACCCACTCAGTCTTTATATCCTGCATCATCCTCTAGTTTTCTAACCCACTCAGTCTTTTTATCCAGCACCACCCTCTAGTAATCTAACCCACTCAGTCTTTACATCCAGCACCATCCTCTAGTAATCTAACCCACTCAGTCTCTACATCCAGCACCATCCTCTAGTAATCTAACCCACTCAGTCTTGATATCCTGTACCATCCTCTAGTAATCTAACCCACTCAGTCTTTACATCCAGCACCATCCTCTAGTAATCTAACCCACTCAGTCTCTACATCCAGCACCATCCTCTAGTAATCTAACCCACTCAGTCTCTACATCCAGCACCATCCTCTAGTAATCTAACCCACTCAGTCTTTATATCCTGTACCATCCTCTAGTAATCTATCTAACCAGCCTATATGAATGTGAAGAGAAGCTCAAAGTGCTGCTAGAGTTTCCTATCTCCTCCGGGACACTTTGCTCTGGTTACGAGCTGCATACCATTAATTTGTCTCTGAATGTTGAAAAGCACCAAGGCTTTTAGTCATCAGGACAAACGACAGGCAGGCAGGAGGGAAGGACGGAAGGAGCAGTAATGTGTTCACTCGAGCCTCTTAGTATCACACACAATCTCCAATCAGAGGTGAGCGTAAAATGGAAAGGAATATCAATTGCTTTGGGGCCAAACATTTTACTGCTGGGTCTCCCAAAATGGATTCAGACGGCTGCATGTTTTCCCAATGAGAGGAAAGCTCAGAATTTGTAAACATGGTGGATGGTTTTTTGGAGGATATTCCAGCTCTGGCTCGACTCTCTCTACGAAAGTAACACATTTAGAAATGAATTAGGTGTGTGCTTACATTAGTCCTATTTCACATGTGTAAAAGTGCATTGGAAAATATATTTTTTGCATATCCCACTCAGACACCTTCGGAGAGTGGGGTCAGAGCCTGGAGTCAGCTATTGTCGACAGAGACCATTGAGAAATTAGGGTCAATTGCCTTGCTCAAGGGCACATCAACAGATATTTCACCTAGTCGGCTCTGGGATTTTGAAACAGCAACCGTTAGGTTACTGGGCCAACGCTCCTAACCGCTAGTCTGCCAACCTCCCGCCCGCTGGTCTACCTGTCGCCCCGCTGGTCTGCCTGCCACACCTCTAGTCAACCTCCCGCCCGCTGGTCTACCTGTCGCCCCGTTGGTCTACCTGCCACACCTCTAGTCAACCTCCCGCCCGCTGGTCTACCTGTCGCCCCATTGGTGTACCTGTCGCCCCGCTGGTCTACCTGTCGCCCCGCTGGTCTACCTGTCGCCCCGCTGGTCTACCTGTCGCCCCGCTGGTCTACCTGTCGCCCCGCTGGTCTACCTGTCGCCCCGCTGGTCTACCTGTCGCCCCATTGGTGTACCTGTCACCCCGCTGGTCTACCTGTCGCCCCGTTGGTCTACCTGTCGCCCCGCTGGTCTACCTGTCGCCCCGCTGGTCTACCTGTCGCCCCGCTGGTCTACCTGTCGCCCCGCTGGTCTACCTGTCGCCCCGCTGGTCTACCTGTCGCCCCGCTGGTCTACCTGTCGCCCCGCTGGTCTACCTGTCGCCCCGCTGGTCTACCTGTCGCCCCGCTGGTCTACCTGTCGACCCGCTGGTGTACCTAGGGCTCTGGCCAGAAGTAGTGCCCTATGTAGGGAATAGGGCTCTAGCCAGAAGTAGTGCACTATGTAGGGAATAGGGCTCTGGCCAGAAGTAGTGCACTATGTAGGCAAAACGGTTATATCCAGAAGTAGTGCCCTATGTAGGGAATAGGGCTCTGGCCAGAAGTAGTGCCCTATGTAGGGAATAGGGTTCTAGCCAGAAGTAGTGCCCTATGTAGGGAATAGGGCTCTGGCCAGAAGTAGTGCACTATGTAGGGAATAGGGCTCTGGCCAGAAGTAGTGCACTATGTAGGCAAAACGGTTATATCCAGAAGTAGTGCCCTATGTAGGGAATAGGGCTCTGGCCAGAAGTAGTGCCCTATGTAGGGAATAGGGCTCTAGCCAGAAGTAGTGCACTATGTAGGGAATAGGGCTCTGGCCAGAAGTAGTGCACTATGTAGGCAAAACGGTTATATCCAGAAGTAGTGCCCTATGTAGGGAATAGGGCTCTGGCCAGAAGTAGTGCCCTATGTAGGGAATAGGGTTCTAGCCAGAAGTAGTGCCCTATGTAGGGAATAGGGCTCTGGCCAGAAGTAGTGCCCTATGTAGGGAATAGGGTTCTAGCCAGAAGTAGTGCCCTATGTAGGGAATAGGGTTCTAGCCAGAAGTAGTGCCCTATGTAGGGAATAGGGTCATGCCCACAGAGTGGTTTATGGTTAGCTGTGTGTACGGTATATTTTATAAATCAGGTTTATGGTTAGCTGTGTGTAAGGTATATTTATAAATCAGGTTTATGGTTAGCTGTGTGTAAGGTATATTTATAAATCAGGTTTATGGTTAGCTGTGTGTAAGGTATATTTATAAGTCAGGTTTATGGTTAGCTGTGTGTAAGGGATATTTATAAATCAGGTTTATGGTTAGCTGTGTGTAAGGTATATTTATAAGTCAGGTTTATGGTTAGCTGTGTGTAAGGTATATTTATAAATCAGGTTTATGGTTAGCTGTGTGTAATGTATATTTATAAATCAGGTTTATGGTTAGCTGTGTGTAAGGTATATTTATAAATCAGGTTTATGGTTAGCTGTGTGTAATGTATATTTATAAATCAGGTTTATGGTTAGCTGTGTGTAAGGTATATTTATAAATCAGGTTTATGGTTAGCTGTGTGTAATGTATATTTATAAATCAGGTTTATGGTTAGCTGTGTGTAATGTATATTTATAAATCAGGTTTATGGTTAGCTGTGTGTAAGGTATATTTATAAATCAGGTTTATGGTTAGCTGTGTGTAATGTATATTTATAAATCAGGTTTATGGTTAGCTGTGTGTAATGTATATTTATAAATCAGGTTTATGGTTAGCTGTGTGTAATGTATATTTATAAATCAGGTTTATGGTTAGCTGTGTGTAATGTATATTTATAAATCAGGTTTATGGTTAGCTGTGTGTAATGTATATTTATAAGTCAGGTTTATGGTTAGCTGTGTGTAATGTATATTTATAAATCAGGTTTATGGTTAGCTGTGTGTAATGTATATTTATAAGTCAGGTTTATGGTTAGCTGTGTGCGTTGAGGTTCTCAGGTTCTCTGGTTTGTAATTTCCACTTAGAAATCTTCCGATTTTTCCTTACGAAGAACGTATCAACTCTTACATAAAATGTCCATTAATTATAATCCACATGATAATTCACATGTCCTGCCGCTCCAGGATTATTTTCCTGCTGTGCTGAACTGGTCAAATGAAGATCCTACACCTGTAAGTAAAGATGTCCCTTCTAGAAAGCAGCTATGAACAAAGTCAATGCTG